>NC_089764.1:6477342-6494842 GCF_040412425.1 Macrobrachium rosenbergii | reverse complement strand
TTGTGGTGACTGTCCCTTTTATCCAGGTATTACTGTGATGAATGTCCTTTTTATCCAGAAATTACTGTGGTGACTGTCCTTTTGTCCAGGTATTACTGTTTTGCCTGTCCCTTTTATCCAGGTATTACTGTGATGACTGTCCTTTTCATCCAGAAATTACTGTGTGACTGTCCCTTTGATCCAGGTATTAATGCTTTGCCTGTCCCTTTATCCATTATTGTGGTGACTGTTCCTTCTTTATCCAGGCATACCGTGCTTGACACCTTAACCAGTTATTACTGTACTGTTCGTCATCGCTAACCAGGTATTACTGCACTGCCCGTCCCTTTTATCCAGATATTACCGTGGTAAGTCCCTTTCTTTATCCAGGTAATACTATTCTGTTCGTCCTAATCCAGGTATTACTGTGCTACCTGTCCCCTTTAAACCAGGTAATACTGTGCTATCTGTCCTCAAAACCAGGTATTATAGTATTCTCGGTCCATTTTATCCAGGTATTACTATGCTGTCTGTCGCCTTTAACCAGTTATTACTGTGCTATCTGTCCCCTTTATCCAGGTATTACTGTGGTGACTGTCCTTTTTATCCAGGTATTACTGTGCTGTCTGTCCCTTTTACCAGGTATTACTGTGGTGACTGTCCCTTTATCTAGGTATTAATGAGGTGACTGTCCCTTTTATTCATGTATTACTGTCCTGTGTGACACCTTTAAACAGGTACTACTGTACTGTCTATCCCTTTTATCCTGATATTACTGTGGTGACTGTCCCTTTTATCCAGGTATTTCTATGATGCCTGTCCCTTTTAACCAGGTATTACTGTGCCAGAATCTAAGAAAACCTGTATTTGTCAGCAAAAGAGCGATAGAGAAGGGACAGACAGAAAAGAGACATGAAGTAACACTAACATCTATTCCCCACTGCAGAGAGGGGTCGTTCTAATAAGAGACCCCCATCAGTCAGTCGCTAAGAGTTAAAATCTGCCTAAGTAAAATCAAAAACATCGTACTGAATGTTGTGAATATATTTTTATCTCTCTATCTAATATTTTTTTAATCATAACATTTGTAAAATCATCGAGCCTCCTTTCGCCACAGTGAATCAAAACTTATCAGTTGTTATTCCCTGGAGTGAGACAATGAATTCGGTACTGGCTATATTTGTGGTTTCACACTGTGAAGTATAAAAATTTACCCCCTGTATCAGAGATGAAATTCATAATTAGTAAAGTGTTACAGACTTACCAACGAAGCTATCTCAGTGGTGTAGGGATGATAGTGATTCTAAGTAAGTTTGACAGGTATATGTACAGCAGAGTCGATTTCAACTCATATCTCTCTCAAAAGCGGAGGCCAAAGTTGGCTGTTTATCATTGTATCTAACCCCAAGTTAGCCCACGTCCAAAATCTGGCTGAGGTAGATGAACTCTTAGCAATAATATTTCCCTGTTATGAAGTTATTCACAAGGTGCAGTGAATTAGATAAAACGACATTTCTGGCTTAATATTTCGAAAAATAAAAAGTCACGCAAGTCTCAAAGACAAAAATTCATAACTGAGAAGTATTGAACCTGCATTCACATATGTATAGCAATCATATCTATTAAAAGCTGAAGTTAAAACCATTGTCTTTCACTGTTGCTAAACAAAAGGCCCCAAGTCCGAATCTTGGTCAAGACAGATGCACTTATTAATTTAATTCCCACTGGTGTCAGTTATTCCTAAGGGAGAGTTAATTTTATTAATTTTATGGGGTGTTGGGGTCAAAATCCATTTGCAGTAGAACATCACCCTTCACTGACTGTCCTCTCTTATGACACTTACGACAAGATTCTCCCAGGCTGGACATTTGTGAAGGGACTTTAAAAACCAACAGGAAAGAAACATTTAGCAGTAACAGCCGCTGTTGCAGGAGCCGGCTCCTCTGGCCAGGTTCTGAGTGGTGGGTCTTCGTTCAGGCTGCACTTACCACCTGATAAGGTGTGGGGTGTACAAGAAACTACGGGATCTCTCTGGGCCAAATTTAAGTTCTAGCCTGATCAAACATTGTTAAATCTAAAGCTTTATTCTCCAATAAACGCTTCCTTCGGTGACTGTAGGCCACTAATAAATGCATCCCCAATAGACTTCTTACTTACTGAATAGCTGTCACTGCCTGAAAAATTACATTCTTTGCTAAGAAGCTGTATCAATACGTTTTTTGTCTGAAATGAGAGCCTTGATGATTATGGTAGACTTATATTTATTATGTAGAGAAGGATATGGTACATATGTAAGCATACCTTGGCCCGTGATCCCAGCACTCTCTGTTTACACCAGAGTTACAATGTTCTCAAGTATGTTTTAAGTACAACACATGGTTAGTTGGAAGTACGACACTTAGCATGATACATGTGTTACATCCCCATTTAAAAAAAGAACATAAAAAATCAAGAATCAGTTTACAAGCCTAAACAACAGGTATCTTACAACTCGACCTGAGCTGTAATAGTCTGGGGATGTATTTGAGTCACATATGGTTGGTACTTTGAGGAACATTTGTAGCCAATGTGCTGAGTCTCTGAAGTCTACCATTAATGTTAGGGTTCATAGCTTGATCATTCTCATGATCAGGGACTGAAAATGAAACATGTTTAGGGCTGAGGTTTTACACTACTTCTCAAATGAACTCGATTCTTAATGTTTGACCTACAGGTGTCCTCGATAAATATGACCTAGGTTCCTACACTTGCTAATTACTTTTGCAACTTCCATTTACCTGAATGAGCAATTTGGATACGAACATTTTGTCCAGGAAAAGTGGTGGGTCTTGTCATGACATTTTCTGAATATTCGGCTCATTTTGCAACTCATTTCTTATTTTCATTATCACCTGGATATCTGTGATTATGGTTTTTCACTAACGTGTTATTCTTGGAACTTCTGTTCATAAGAATTTCTCCTGACTAGGTAAATACATTATTCAAATGGAGTGTATACAAAATAGTAAAGCTAAGTCTACATCCTTTTTATCTTGCTTGGCTTTCTGGAATAACATTTTTATGGTTCTTACATTTCTTTCTACAAAACCATTAGACTATGCACATGGACAGGACGTGACATGGTCAAAACACCACTCTTTAGCAAAGGTTTTACTGACACAAAGAAAACTGAGGGCCATTATCACTGATAACCTTGTGGGAATACCAAATTCAGAGAAAATTTGCCTTGTAGCTGCACAATTCACTGGTACAATGTGCAGGCATTTTTCAAAATGACTGGAAATTTGCCAAAGTAATTCACAGTGATAAGGTATTCACAATTATCAAACAAAATAAACCTGTCCCAACAGCGTTTCCCCAAGGCCGCTAGGAATTTCATTTGAATGCGTTTCACAAGTTTGGGAAGGCAAGTGGTTCTGACATATCTGACAAAACACATTTTCAAAGTCTTTATTGATACCATCCCAATATACAGAATCCTTAGCCAATAACTTAGTTTTTTCCACACCCTGGTGATTATAATGCAATTGATTCTGATACATACATGCAATTCTTACAGATAACAACTCTATTATCTTAGTATTACTCCATTTTCTACAGACACCAGAATTTATAAAACGAAAACTTCTAATTATGATAGGAATATCCTTGATACTATCAGGCCATCCCGAAATTATTAAATCTGTCAACTGGATTCAAAGCCGATCTTTCAGTTGATGACCCAATACTCTCTCAAGACTTCTCAGATTGAAATCTTACAGGATCAACTGTTAGCCTACATCAAGTCAATAGTTTCATTATTTTTCTCATCATTGCCGCGGCAGGGTATTTGCCAACACTATTTCTCTACCTGGCTTGTATTTAATGTCAAATTTATACCCTTGCAATTTCAATAACATTCTTTGTAATCTGGGAGGGGCATTTACAATAGGTTTTTGTGTGATCATTACTAAAGGTTTATGGTCAGTTACTACTTTGAAATACCTACCATACAAGTATGCGTGAAAACGACTGACAGCAAACACAATTGCAAGCAGTTCTCTTTCTATACAAGCATATTCTTTTTCCAACATCAGATACTGTACCTAATCCCTTAAACTAACATCTGTTTACCAGGAGTAATATTGGTATCAAAGTATTGTAAAGTTTAGTCTACAGTGACTGCATATTTAAGAGAGTTAAAACACTGTTCACATGTGGCTCCCATACAAATGATGAGTCATTCCCAATACCCTCTAAAACATAAGGACTTAGAAGACAAATTTGGTATGAATGAGACAACAAGTACCAAAACCTAGAAATTCTGACACCCTTTTTTTGTTACTTGGTACTGGCATTCCTTTAGATCATCTTTACTTTTTTGGGTCTAGGTGCACTCCACTATCTGAATATATTGTTCCAAAAACTTTAATTTTATTAGTTTTGATTATGCATTTACTGAAATTGAACACAAGACCATTCTTATTAGCTACTTTTATAAGATTATGCAAAATTTTACCATGTTCACTTTCATTTGGTGCATATATGGCTATATCATCTGCTACTCCTACAACCCCTTCCACCCGGTCAAGAATTTGAAATATGTCTTGAGACACAGATAAACCAAAGGGAAGACGTCGAAAACAGTAACGTCCAAATGGCGATTGGAAAGTTTTCAATAACTGGGAATCAGAATCTAACTGCACATACCAGTAACCTGATTTTGCATCAAGTTTTGACAAAACTTTAGCACCTCTGAATTTATGAGCAAGTTCATTTATAGCAGGAACCTTATAATGAGGACGCTTCAGTGCTTGAAAATTAAGTATACCTTAGTTTAACCAGACCACTGAGCTGATTAACAGCTCTCCTAGGGCTGGCCCGAAGGATTAGACTCATTTTACGTGGCTAAGAACCAATTGGTGACCTAGCAACGGGACCTACAGCTTATTGTGGAATCCAAACCACATTATAACGAGAAATGAATTTCTATCACCAGAAATAAATTCCTCTAATTCTTCATTGGCTGGTCGGAGAATCGAACGTGGGCCCAGCAGAGTGCTAGCCGAGAATGATACCGACCGGTCCAATGAGGAACTTCAATGCTTGATTTGAGGTAGTTTGGGTCTAGTAAATTTTAATGTACCACCTGTTTGCATGAGTAAGCAAGACTGGATACCTGAAGTCTGTAATGAAATCATTCCCATTACTTTCCATGTAGTATAAAAATTGCCATTTAATCTTGCCTTTAAAGCAATAGGGTTTTATGAGGAGCATTAACTCTTGGAACAAATATCGACAATCAGTTTTGTTTACCTAGAAAGTGGCCTATCCTATCAAACTGATTTGGGTACAAATTCTTTTAAATCATCAACATTATTTATAGCTGGCAAAAGCTCAGTACCATTATTCGGAGTAGTACAACTGAGGGATTGTTTTAGGAATTTGCCGTAAGACTTTAATCCAACCACAGCAGGTCCATTAACATCTACAATGTAAAATGTACCATCAATCCAGTCTGAGGTCTGATATTTACAATGTTTATTACTTCCATAACAGTAAATCTTCGTTTCATTATATGCTGTTAATCTTACATTTGTTGCTGTGCTGCAATTTCAGCCTGATATCCTTCAGCTGTTAACTTTCAGCAAACATGCGCCTAATGTTCTATGGCAAAGTATTACCTTGTGCACCTGTATCAACCTTCAATTTGAAAATTATGAACGCCAGGTCTGTTTGGAAGTTTTTTATGTTCAAATTAATAAATGCTTTCATCATAGCCACACTGTTTATGAATAAAATCAGAACATGCACAATACTGAAATTAAGGGTTCAAATGGTTGAATTGCAAGCATCTATACAATTACTACAATCATTAGATGCAACGTGGACTACATTTTCACAAATTTCATGTACATATTTAAATTTACCTTATTTCATGAGGGTTTGGATGTATTACTATGATTATTCGATACCTATCTCCAGAATGTGATTCATTCCCATGGTGAACCCCACTATCTTTCTTCACATTTTACTAGTGTGCTTTAAACTTGCAAACTTTTGCCTAATGATTGGGCTTTACAAACACTACATTCAGTGCCATATGCAGGACAAACTCTTTTTCTTAAAGGAATGGGCTCTACCACACTAAAATACAAATTCTCACTCTGGGGATTTGCCCTTAGGCATGGTTGTTTATTCTGCCTTTTGAATAATTTAACATTTTCTTTAGAATACACATTTACTCTCCTTCATTGTGCTGCCCTGCCAAGCTTCACCCGCTTCTGACACTTGGCATAACCTTTATTCTTTGCACAAAAGCTCTTTTCTGGTAATCTGCTATCTGCATACCTGCACAACTAACGAGTAGCTCATTCAGTTCACTTTCTGAAAAGCCACATTTCAGTGCAAGACAGAAGTACAGTGATTCACGAAACCACCAAGGATTCATCTACTGTCTGCTTATATGGCATGAGCTTTAATTGGCATACTTGAAAATTTTCTGAGGGCTCTAAGTGTTCAGTAAACTTGTTAATAATAACATCTGGATCCTTCCTCTCCTCATCACTCAATGTCCATGCATTATAACGCAGCCCTTCATCACCAACTCTGCATAACAAAGGTGATATTCGGTCTTACTTTTTTCTTCTCACATCAAAATATAACGCATAGTCTGCTTCAAACAATTTGAGATTCAGCCTTGTTATTGACATCCAGTCCATTCTGGGATATTTTCATTAAATATTTGTACTGTACATAGCTTACTATCCTAAACCTTTTTATATGATACACACCGTACCCAACTGAGTGTAGGCTATTACTTGTAAACAAATTACAGTGCAGGTTTGTTACTGGGCCTATATCCTACAGAACATGACCTAAAGGATAATCACTGAAAATAACTGACATAATTTTTAAGATATCCTCGACTAGGCCTGGGTTAGCCTTGGCAGCATAAGACTTAGCCGCTATGATTCGATACTGCATTGAAGAATATAGACTATCTCTGTACAGCAGCCAATATCAGAAACATTAAGCCAGATGTAGAGTAAAAGCGTGGGTAGTTTACAGCTTCAAGCAAGAAGCACGTAACACCTTCTGCCCGCACTACAATAACCCCACCAGCAGCAAGTAATTCCGACCCCATTGCTTTTCTAAATCTGTGCAAGCCCCCTGGCTATAGCACGCCGCCCTATGTTAGGTTAGTTGGTTACATCTGGTTGAAGTCAGACCTAGCACTACAGAAAGTTTGTCTTGTTTGTGATCTGTTCACCTGCTTCCTAACGGAACCTGCCAGGCGCCAGCCTTGGCCACTAAACTGTAGGCAATCCATAAAAGCGTACTTTTCAATATTTTCACTTTTGTTTGTCCTCATTGTCGATTTTTATTTGTTTAAAGAAACATCACCAGTCCACATACAAGTCAGAGAACACAGCTTGAAATCCAGTACACGCATTCCCTGATTGGGGTATCCTGGAATTATCATTTGGTCTTCGGAGGAGGAGTTCCTGGCATTTATCCTCTGACATGCCAGTATAAATGCTGCCACCATAATAAATATGTTGTTGTTTGAATGAGCCTTGATGATTATAGTAAACTTATATTTATTATGGAGTGAAGGATATGTACACGCTCGCTGTGCTCTGGCGCGCGATCCCATTGCTCTCTGTTTGTACTGTATTGGCAATGTTCTCTCATTTTAAGTACAACATATGTGTTAGTTAGTCATATTATCTTAGCATGATACATATGTTGCAGAAGTCTTTAAGCTTGGAAGATATTTGTTCATGATTCTCCAACTTCTGCAGATGGCAAGAAGACAAATGCTGTTATACAAACACTTCATTGGTAGGTTTGGCATCTGTGATTCTATAAACTTAATAACATTCAAAATATTTCTCAAATTCTTAGTGACAAAGTTAGCGAGAAGACTTTAGCCTGTTGAAACTATCCAGAAGGGCAGCTAAAAGCCAAAAGTCTGAACCAATGCTGAAACTTTTGAGCCGCCAACGATGAAACTATAGTTATGTCTAGCCTTCAAAAGTCTTGAACCAATGTTTAAATCCTTTGAGCCGCCAACAATGAACCATGGTTAAAACACTCAAAAGTCTGAAACCAATGCTTAAAACCTTGAGCCGGGCCAAATAAATGAACTCACGTGGTTGGTGTCTAGCCTTCAAAAGTCTTAAACCAATGTTTCTAAACCTTTGAGCTGCCAACGATGAAGTATGGTTGGTGTCTAGCCTTCTGGTTTTATCATCAATCTTTCCTAGTTTTTTAGGGGCCTTATTTAACAAAAGCTTCAAATAATACATCTGTAACAAAAGAAGTTTTTGTATGAACCAAGAAGTAATAGCACATTCTGTTATGCAATGAATTTGAAAGTATTTTCAAGAGTTGAATGTAAGTATGAAATCATTGATCGGGATTATGAGAGAGAGAGAGAGAGAGAGTAGAGAGAGGAGAGAGAGAGAGAGAGAGAGAGAGAGAGAGAGAGAGAGGAGAGAGATAACTTGAAATGATGGAGCCATGAGACCAAGTAATTGGGAGTTTAACCACAACCAACGCCAAAAGGCGGAAGCAAGTGATATTGAAGATCATTATGAAGTGAAAAGGTCAGCAAATTTATCTGATTTGATCCTGTTACAAAGTGGGAGCTGAAATTGAACCACAGATTAGATTAGATTCTCTTCGAAAGAGGCGGAGCTTTTATTCAACATAGTCCAGAAACACTGATCACTTTAGTGACTGAATAAGACGTAGTCAAGCCTTCGGACATCAAGAGAAATTTCTGTCCAGTGTGGCTACGTGAACAATTTATTATAAGAATAAATGTAAAAGTGTTCGCAATCTGGCCAAACCCTCCTCTCGTTGGCATAGTGAGAAGAATTATTTGCCAGGTATTCTCGCGCCTCATAGGTAACGGAGTTTCTGGCTGTATCATCAACACAAACAGCAGCAGTCTCAAACAGGAAGCAATGCACAAAATAACATAACAAAGTGTATATGTGAATAGACCATCTGCTATTACGTATAAGGTAAAGAACACAAATATTATGCACACTATTTCAATATTTGCATTATGTAAATGTGCTGGTATTAGCACTCCAAAGCAGCAAACACATCAAAGTTGTCATTGTTCTCACAATAGCATAGTTTAGCCTCATTATAATGCTGTTATATTCACAATACACCTGTGGGATTATCAACAGTATAGCTTGTTGCAGCTTCCAGATTGCTATTCTGTAAAAAGAAGAATATCGATAGCTGGAGCATAATCACTGTAGTATGGTTAAACACAAAGATCGTGGTTTCTTGACTCAAATGAAGCACTGTGCCGTGTTACTTCTCTCACTTAGAACATGAGAACATTACATAATGTGGGGCTCAGTCAGACAAGGGTCAGAATATCACGATCACAGCTGCCTCGACAGCTGTACAGTAGTCATTGGCCCTCAGACAGATGGAGGACAATTTCAACATTTAGACCTGTGTAGTGTTAAGAGTACTTCCAGTTTGTATTGTCATTGCCTTCTACGCTGGCTTCATTATACTATCAACTGTTAAATTATAACATAAGGTGTTATTTGAAATCTCAATATTATTAACACCATACACAACAGTAGTGATATCTTCACTAATCTCTGCAATCAACAGAAGCTGGGTCAAATAACAGGTTATGAGTTTCAGACATAGAGAGCTTTTTGCAATGTGGATCAGCCAGCCTGTTTGCCTGAAAATTAACTTCATTGAGACACTGCTTTCAGTACCAGTCGTCTTTTTGCAACGAAGCGTCGCCGAATGATTTAGCCGATACGCCATATGTTACTGCGCCCGCGAATGCTGTTTGCTCAGCCATAAATGGGGGTAGTTCAGTTGTTGCAGTTATAATTCGGCGCAAAAGACAGATATCTCCATGCATTTAACATTATTTCCTTATAGTAAATACTTCAGTAGGACAGTACGAATAAACAACATATGGTGATAGTAAGCCATGATGATTTCAAATAGTGATTTTTGTGAAGACGGCTGTTGCCATGCAATAAGCCTCCACCTTCGAAGCTGTCAGTCTCGACAAAAATGCCGAATAAAGCAGTTACCGGCTCACTGCTTGCCATGTCTTACCTCGCCAGTGGGACAGGACCAGTTGAATCTTCATCTTAGCAAATAAAGTCTGCAGTTGTCACCGCCTCTGTTCCGTCGTAGCGAAACAGCCACGCCTGACTCGCCGCTAGCGGGTCGGTTCCGCAGAAGACCCGACAGCTGGCGCCCGGTGTCGCGCCAGATCACTCCATCTCCAGCGTACCTTCCACCGTATTGCCGGCCTTCGAGCAACAGCTCGGGCACTTCCTGCGCCCATGGCGTCCTTCACGTACCGGCTCTTCATCGTGGTCATGCTCCCCTGAGCAGCCGTCGTCTGGAAGGTCCATCTTGTTTCCGACAAGGATGATGCAGTTTTCCCGTCTCCCAGAATTAGCTCTCAAATTTCGATGAGAAGCCGTTATTTGAGTCCATCGCAGGAAGTAGCTTGCGCCTGGCCCTCTTCCTGCCGTGACTAATCATCCAAATAACCGAAGATGCCAACATGTTCGCCATTCATCGCGTTCACGCAGGATCGACGATATCCAGGTGAGAGGTCACAGAGCAGCAATACTCTTGCGCACATTGCAATTTCTCCCTTTCGGTTGCCTCCATGAGCCAGGGACTTCATTCTGACGAAATGACATTCGTTTTATGGCAATTCATTGCCTTCTCAGTCGCAGGTCGGACAATTTCCGCGATGGCTCGTCGTACTTGCGGCATCGTGTCTTTACCGAAACATATAAAAGCCACCGTGTTGTTTATTCCGCTCTGACCGACTCGTCTCCTCGGCATAAAATTAGAACATTTTCTGCGCCGACCGACAACCACGAAATGTCATTCAGGTGATAAAACCACGCCGAAACATCAATCAGAATACGTGGTTATAAAACAATGTATAAAATAAAAACAGTACACAAGTGAACAGTGTGTTAGTACCATAGTATTTCTGTGTTATTTGAAGGTCCAACAGAAATATATTGTTGACCTTCAGGCAATACTTGCAAGACCAGTCAAATACATAGTAGGCAATGTACAAAACATTGGAAATAGCAAATATAATATTTGAAATATCAGTTATCGCTCAAAAATTAAATATAAGCCAAAACAGAGATTTGAGTAGCAAAACAATTACGGTGTAAAATCAGTAAGTAAGTGGACATAAAATTGAAAGGAACAGTTCGTGAAAGCGTGTATTGTGATCTAACGCACACGCCAGCGACAGGAAGTAAATAAAATGCAGCGACCGCGGGCACATTATCTGCATGCACATGCAATACGCACATCTGTAGTATAAGGGAAAGAAAGCCAATTGAATTGTTATGATCTGTTAGGAAACGTGCCTTTTCAGATCAACACGAAACAAACTGTGCGTATAATGCCAGAAACCAATCATTTGCTCATGTCTCACAGCGTTCATTTTTCAAATACGGCCCATAGGCTCAAAGAGTTGGCATTTAGCGGTGCCGTTACTGATCATGGCTAATCTCAATTTTAATCATTCAATAGTTACTCATAAAGACAGGGTGATGATCAACATACACCTGCAGCCCTCAGCCTCAGTAGTTTTTATGATAGTAAGTGACAGATGGACACAATAGCCAGTCTCGATATTTTTTGCTAAAAGCATTAAAAGAGTGCTCGTAGAGTATTTTGCACAAAGCCAACTATAAACAAATAAGCCAGTTCAAAACAAATCTTCTGCAGAAAAGAATATAAACAAAATTATATATGATATTTTGTTCTAAAATACACAAAACCTATAAGTAAAACACGAACAAAATAGTAGAGGAACAAACCAGCGAGCCATGATGACATGGAAGGAGTCATCACCAATAATTGCGCAAGACACTGAACAATACTGCAGCGGCGTAATTATCGGGCCACTGAATTTACAATAAAAACAGAAACAGTGTTTAACAAACACTGCTAAACTTTGCAAACAGAAACAGGAGAATTAGCTAGATTGTCTAACATACAGTAAAGACAACAATAATGTTAAAATAGCCTCCTTAGAAAGTTAGGGCTCGATGGTTCATGTATTATAACATTTCTTTGAATGCTTTCGTTACTCAGGTTATATATCGACTATTACTAACAGACCATATTGTTATACGTTTTCAATACGCATAATGGTCAACAAGACCAGCTAACTGTAAGAGTGAGTACCAAAAGATCAGATTTAACTGGTCAATACGCTTACAAATAGCAGCAAAGCATACTAATCTGGTGTTTCATGAGTTAATCACTGTGTTTTCGATGTTCGGCAGTGCTCTCGAAGTCAAAGCAATCGTGAGTTAATTGTAGTTAAACTGCTGAATTTCAAAATACTTTTCTTCTTCTCTCCGCCTCGTTTTATATAAGATGACAGACGCTGCGCTGGTGTGCTGGCAAATGATTTATGTGGCAGAACGTGCCAGCAGCAGTTAGCATATTGAGAGGTGGATTTGTCTTTATTATTACTATTACTTGTTTTTCTAATGTCTGTTATTTGAATAATTAGCCGTATTCAGGAATAAAGCCTTTATGAATATTTGTCCTTTCTTTTTTAATATTAGCAATACGTTGATGACAACATAATGATAATGGAGTCATTTAGTTACATATTTTTGCCATACCGACTTTAAGAAGTCATATTACTTCGTGAATATTGTGTGCCACTTTTAAAGTACTATAACAGCAGCATGTATGTAGGTTGGCGTATATACTGGACAGGTACTTTATCAGCTTTACAGTAAAATTATTCAGAAATGCAAAAGTACTTTAAAATTTTTGTAGCTATTTTATCAAACGAAAGACTGTCTTTTCACTATTGACTGGAACATCAAATCGCAAATACGTGGTAATTACAGTTATCCGTAGTATAAAACATCGCTTAAAATCTACCTACATATTCGCTATCACGGAGAAAGAAGGTGCTACAGTATGCACATATTGGATGTTATGAAAGACCTGTGTCTTACAGACCTGCAAATAATGTTAAAAACAGAATAAAAAGCAACTATGTTGCAAATCACAATAAGTAAATGTTAAAGGAACTTAAAAGCCAGAAATCCCACATAATAGTAGGTGATTTCTTTATTACATCCAATAGACTATAGGCCATAGCTAGTTATCCGAATAGATTCGACATGTGCCGTATAAGATGATGAAAATAAGCACACATATTCAAAAACACACAAACATTTTCAGCAGACTTTAAGGTGCCTCAAGGCAGACAGATTGTATTGGAATATAGCTAGTGATTCTCTGCACACTGTACCCCGTCATTACCTTCATTGTCACAAAAAATAATCTCTGACAAAGCGACAACATTTAGCTGGTGTCGCGACCGCACAATTGTATTCAACACTTCGAAAAGATAAACATCATAATGAAGCTTGTGCTGATTTCATTAAATGCCAAAAGGATAAAAGTTAAGTCATTAAAAAAATTAATTCAACAAAACATACAAAGCCTTTTACGGCGACACCCGATAAAAGCCGTTAGTTCGATAAAAATGTCAGGGAAGATTGATTACGAGCAAAAATTGCGCCACGAGCACTGGTTTCATATTAAGCATCTTACAAAAATATATTGTCGTTAGAAATCGATAAGAGTTAAAATCTGCTGGCGTTTAAAATAAGAGTAAATTACAGTTAATCATTTACGAAGGAAACAAAGCTTGAGTGTCTCGGCAATACCTTCCATAACATGAAAATTGCAGTGTCAATGGTGGCTTCATGTTAAACTGTTTATTATGCTGTTACAGCTGCTGAAAAGAATGATCCAATAAGTAAATAGTAATAGAAGAAAACTTACAGCAAGTGCCGATGTGTTTAGATGCGGTATCTTCCGCACAAAGAAAAATATGTAGCACCGATAATGGAAACACCGCACGCTCGGAGTCTCGTCGGAGCGCACATCCTCATGTCGGCTCAAAAACACAGGTCGTCGCGTCAGAGAAAAAGAAAGCCGCTGATGTCTCGATTTGTATGTAACCAGTTTGCCGGAGTATGTGCCGCAGTCATCAGTTACCCAACATCACCCGTGATATACACCATTATTTCTCAGCTGCTAGGAAGCCAGATTTGGCATGATCAAATGCCAGGCACCGGGCCTGCATGTCAGGTGAAACACCTGCCTCAACACACTAAATAAAACAGTGTCACAGCCCCATATGAAAATGGAAAGCTAACCCAGTCAGGCCAGCAGCAGCGACAAGCAAAGAAGGCAGGGCTGCAGCTCAGTCACTGGGAGCAGTTGGAGAGGCTGCCTCTGAACAGCAATGCCCAGCCTGGAGGTGAGCACATTGCCTTTATTTATTGGTTATTTAGTACAGCCTTGGCAAAGTCAAGTTTGTCACAGTTTTTGGCTCATTTAGGTTTCTGTTCCTAGTAACATCTCAAACAGATCTCTCATCACGTAATGATCTGCTGATTGGGATTCTCCTCTCAAATTTAGATCATCATCAACATTATGGATCTGAACTGTTCACAATATCAGTCATCTTGACACAAAGCCACACGGTATATCAAAAATAAGCCGGTACAGCATTCATGGAGATTTGTTTGTGTTTCATTGTAACTTTCGACAAATTCCACGCCAAGTGAGATTAATGAAAGTTTTTCCAAGAATACCCACTGGAAAATGGTGTTCCACGCGATGCGCCTGGCGGCACAAAGCTTTCTTACTTTGGGCAATGAACGATGTCATACTGGCTCGCTCAATAGAATTAGGTAATTTATATCTGATCTATGTGTCATAGCAAACGTTAATGGAACCATAATAAAATATTTAGGTCGCTTTCAACATTCAGGTCAAGAGCACCAAAGAGTCATGTTTTTTAAGAATAGCTGAAAGGTGAGTAATAGTATTTAAAATGTCAGTTGGTCAAATGTTTTTTAGAGGCTAAGTGCCTGAGACTACTGAAGCCTGTTAACATACATGAAATTAAAAGGTAAACAAGTACACCTAATTAAAAATTGTGCCAGCCACTTTGACAAACAAGGAGCAAAGGTGCTTGGTGAGAACTCTGAGAAATCTCACACATATTACTAGCAGTCATATTTAAATCAACCTGAGCTTGAAAATAACTTAAAGACCAGCAAAGACAATGTCCTCATAAATCTGTGATAATATTTCATAAAGCACAAAAGCGTGTACACATAGCTCGCCCGACAACAATATTTGCTTGTTAATGCTAGTATTTTTGGTCATGATTCATATTTGGTTACACGCATCTTCAAATTAAGAGCTGGCCAGCAGGCTGCCGATGAACACAGCCAGCAGGAGGAAGGCCATCAGCTTGCTTGTTCTTGTCAACAGGCAGCCTGGACTGTCTTTAGCCTGTCATGAATTGAGTAAGCATGGTAGCAAATGTTGAAATGATTGGTTGCTTTGCTCTCAAGAATGTTCACAACTGCGATTTTAGATATCGTCGTTTTCAGCAATGTTTGTCGTAAATGTTTCGTCTTATTTGCCAGGACATTAAGTTGTGGAATTATTGCAGTTAGAATTTCGTGAACATTTATAATTACTATTCATTTAAGGTAAGAAGAAAGTAGTAACACAAACATGACACCTAATCAATTGATGTTAAAATTGTGCTGTGGTAGCACAGCTTAATGAGATAATGCTTGCCAGAACATGATGTGAGCAGTAAATCGGTTTAAAATGTGCAGGTCACGTAGCTGTTGTTAATTGATAACATATCCGTAAATCTAAGATTTGCAGCAGTCAGACTCGTTGAAAGCACACTGGTTTGCCATATATCGGAAATGAATCTGACCGAAATCAAATTTATTAAAGGAAAGTTTCGTCGATCGTGCCAACGTCAGCCTCCGTTAATACAGCTGGACAGACCCGAACGCACACCTAAAAGCTGGTGCAAGCAAAGGGGAAAGCGCAGAGAGATCACTTCACCCTCTCTATCACAAAATTAATAAGCAGCATTCACAACATGCTGGAACACTGTCGCGATAATGATACCAACATAAACATCGGCTAACATGACAATGATATATACAACATTTCATTACATCTTCACAGGAAGGCCAAACCATTTTACCTTCAAACATTACCGCAACGCACAGTGTTCCAAGCCCTAGATATTCACCCGCCTGTATGGTTACACGGCCTCACAAGCAAATTTCAGCCTTTCAACAGCAAAGCAGGGCAATCCCGAGCCGAGCAATAAGTGACTAGCCTCAAAGTTGGTGGCAGAGAACAGGACGCCATCAATACCGAAAATCTACCAGCGGAACATCGTAGCGCCATATTGGCTGCCGCAGTGGCAAATCAAAGACGTGAACCAAATACTCACGATGCCGCCAGCGCCATTTTCAGCAGCGCGCATCGCACGAAAAATAAAAGGAACAGCTGATTACGATGTTACAACGTGGCAGCGGGAGAAAACAAACGTCATTTGAAATCATCTTCGCACCGGCGCCCTCAAGAACAATGAGCCAACCAAAAGAAACAAAGCCGACCCAATTTACTAAAGCCGAGGGGCGGCCTTGCTGTTAACCTGGCTAAAATTCATCTGGTCTGACTGTTATGGGACGAGCCGGTCTGAGTTGCCGTAGTAAAGCAACAGTGTTGTGTAAGGAGGAAGTTTAGTGCTATCAGATAAGCACTGAAAGACTCATGCTGCCTCTTGGGGATAGCCAGAAGTCGTAGTCCTGTGTCTGCAAGAGCCTGCTCTCTACAGCCACAACAATAAAATTACTACCAAGATATATTTATGTGCCCACCATCTCGCCTCTTTCTCACTGTGCTGACAGTTTGAGTTTCCATTAGTCATGATTGAGCAGTTATGCCATTGCAAAGTCTGAGCTCTCCTGGACATGAATAAACAGCAATTTGCACTTAAGACATTTGTCAAAAGCTGTCATATACCTCAGAACAGCAGATAACCACAACAGATCTCATATAATCAGTAAACACCATTATTGAGGTCAGCGTACACAGCTAGAGACTAAACACAGGAGGTGTGTAGCAGCATCAAGACAAAGTATCAATTTCACTAAAATAACAGCAGAGCAGTACTGCATCACCATAAAATAATTAGAGAAACATTTCACCTTGCATTTTGGGTTTATTCTCGATAGTTAGCTATAGAAGTTGGTCGTGCCAGCAAACCAAAAATAAGGTACAACAAATATTACTCCATGTTACAGCGATGGGTGGAATCTCCAAATATGTTAATTCCCGTGCCCACAAGACAAGGGAAGATATAAAGAGTTATGCTACCATGCAAAGAACAACAAATATCCCTATTAATGACACATTCATAAAATAGTGCGGTCGAAGAATTCCGAAAATAATAATATAACAAAAAGCCTGCTGACAGTCGGAGTCTGGTCTCGCCAGCAGGTAGCACACTGATAGCACACCCGGTCAGGTCATAGTCGCCTCCGACACAGGTATGAAGAGAGCCTGTTTTAAACATTGTATGCAAAGTGACAATATCACTAACAGT
>NC_089764.1:6434842-6472342 GCF_040412425.1 Macrobrachium rosenbergii | reverse complement strand
AGATGTTGTATATATATATATATATATATATATATATATATATATATATGTTATATATATATATATATATATATATATATATATATATATATATATATATATATATAATATACATACATACATACATATATATATATATATATATATATATATATATATATATATATATATATATATATATATATATATGTATGTGTGTGTGTGTGTGTGTGTGTGTATATACTGTATATATATATATTATAAATATAGTTAAGTTAGCAGTTATATATATACATATATATATATATATATATATATATATATATACATATACTATTAAGTATATATATATATTATATATATATATATATATATATATATATATATATATATATATATATATATATATATATCACTTTCAGTTTGACAGAATCTTTGAACATACCGTACTTATGTTATTTCCTCCATTTCCATATTAATACTGGAATGAACCACGCCGGATAACTGCCATAATGTGTACGGTCACTGCTTGCATCCACAGGCTTTGCCACAACGGATCTGCCCTCATGTGAACAGGGCTTTGGGATTTCAGCCATCTTCCCCTGGAATCAGTGAAGAAAGTAGTGTGTGTGTGTGTGTGAGTAAATGGCATATATTCAACAGCCCTATCAATCTTAACTTGCTTTTTGTTGAGGATGTGATATGCTAATAGCAGCATTTTTGCATAACTTTGTAAGGGCACAGGGCACGAGATGCTTATAGGTGGTACAAAGATATGCTATTTTAAGCACTACTGATAAACTTGTCTGAAGAAAATGTACTGAGAAGAAGCATGTTGCTACCTCTGCAAGAGATCAATTTGTAGTACAATGTAAAGAGTATAAACTTAGAAATTCAGTAAAAAGTGTAGATAAGCTAACTATAACTTTTTTCTTTAGTTTTTACCAAAATTTCAGATAATTTCAAGTAGTTCCTCCCAACACTTTTTCTTGGCTATTTTTTTGTAATCATCTGATCTCATGTCCCACATGGCTGGATGTTTTTCAACTTCATCAAAGAAAATGTCGGTATCAAAGCGACTAGTCTCCATTTTGAAGAGTGGCACAGGCAAATCCAAGTGGTCCATATGAACAGACACTATTAAACATGTGTATCTCAAATTGCGCGGATGCTGTGCAGTTGCAAGGGGAAACTCAGACTGTGCGGATGCTGCGGTGGTTAACAAATCCACATGGTTGTGTGTGTACACCCCTGTGCTCTGCCACTGACTTAGTATCTGAGCAGATAGAACCGGCACGGTATGCAACTGCCTTGGTAACGTGGCCTGAAGGTTAGATCTTTGTCTGACAAGTCTTCAAGAGGCCAGCGGGCAAAACACAGGCTCCCTAACATGATAGTCACACCCTCACTCAGGGACCGAGTCTCTGGGAGGACAAGACTGTTTGAAGCCCCCACAGAGCATGATGATCTCCCATTTGAGAAGGTAAATAATCACTCCTTAAGTCTCAATATGTGGCCTAAGGCAGACCCATAGCTTCACAACAAAGGAAGACAAGGAAGTTCACTACCTGTTGAAAATGGCTCTAATGGGAGAGGTGCCCTGTCTATGACATCGTCACAAAGATAGGCCACTTCCCCTGGTAAACAGCTGCTGAGGATTTGGCATACCATATTCAGAATCGCGTCTCAGCACGAAAACCTCTTGCTCAAAGTAGACACTGAATAGTCTTCAGGAGTGAAGGTTTATCGACTTCATGGCCTAATAATACCTCTATATGTGTGGCTGGAACAACAGGTTGTGCCATAGGGGCGACTGTCTCTAAGGACTCTGGAAAACAGAACCGGTAGGCCTAGATACCTTTCAGCTTGAGGCCATTTCAGTGCTACCAGCATTAGCCTGAGATTCGGGGGTTTAAGCACTCTTTTGAGGATTTTATGAATCAAACAAAGCAGGGAAAAAACATACTCATCAAGGTTGCCCCATGGGTGTTGGAATGCTTCTTGCATGGCTGCCCATGGGTTGGGAACTATCAAGCAGACTATCAGGGATTTTCTGTTGTGCCTGGTGGCAAGCAGGTATATGCTAGGAGACCCCCACACTTCATATCACTTCTCCACCTACACAGGTATGTAGAGACCACTTGGTCTCTATTACCTGTGTTTGGCAGCTGATCTTGTTTGCCACTACATCTTTAGAACCTGGAATGTACCTGGCTGACAGCTTTACTGAGTAGGTCACTACCCACTCATGCACCTGCGTTGTCAATTGGTGCAGTGGAGGTAAGACTAACCCACCCTGCTTCTTGATGCATCCAAGAACAGAATCATCTCTGGAGGGGGATGTGAGGTTCCTGTAATCCAACAACCAAGTAATGTCCTACCTGAGGAGGGGAACCAAAATAAAAGAGGGTCTGTTAAGGGGGACCAAAACCCTCTGAGACTCCATGAAGGGAACGCAGGTGAAGGCACCCATGAAGGACCAACTTCTTCAAGGACGAAAGGTGGCCCAGGATGATTTGCCACTGCCAAGCGTGTTGTTCCTGTTGAGACAAGAGCTTCACTGCAATCTCTTTGAATGTTTGTTTGTTACTGCGCTATATAGACATCAGAGCCACTTGGCCAGTTTAGCAAAAATCTGGCATGTGGCCTTTATTTGACCCAACTTTATTAATAGAGTAGGTTTCAAACCCATATCCACTTCCCCTTCCCCTTCTCCCATTCCCATTCCCCATTCCCTTTGTAACTTGTGGTAAATAAACTCTACAGATATATCAAACCATGTTTTATGTGTAAAAACTGCATGAGTTTACCATTCTTCATTTCATATACTCGATACCATAGAAATGTATTATTGAAAATATTTTTCGTTCCTGTGACTAATATTTCTGTATTAAGGTTTAGACAGTCACCACAGTAATAACTGTATAAAAGGGACAGTCAGCAGAGTAATCCTTGGATAACAGGGACAGTCGCCACAGTAATACCTGGATAAATGGGAGTCACCACCACCTGGATAAAAAGGACAGTCACCACAGTAATACCTGGATATTTGGGACAGCCACCACAGTAATACCTTGATAATTTGGACATTCGCTACAGTAATATCTGGATAGAATGGACAGTCACCACAGTAATACCTGGATAAAAGAGACAGTCAGCATAGTAATACCTGGATAAAATAGACAGAAAACACAGTAATATTTGGATAAATGGAAAAGTCACCACAGTTATACCTGGATAAATGGGACAGTCACCACAGTATACCTGGGTAAAAGGGACAGTCAGGACAGTAATATCCGGATGAATGGGACAGTTAGAACAGTAACACATAGATAAATGGGACAGTCACCACAGTAATACCTGGATAAAGTGTACAGCCAGTATAGTAATACATGGATAAATGGGAAAGTCAATAGAGTGATATCTGGATAAAAGGGACAGTCACCACAGCAATACCTGGATAACTGGGACAGTCACCACAGTAATAACTAGATAAATGGGGCAGTTAGCACAGTAATATTTGGAGAAAAGGGACAGTCAGTACAATGAGGTGCGTGAACATTTTTCTGGGTGTCATAGCACACATCTGCTTATACCGATGTTGCCATGTAGGCTATACCGAATGTTATATTGTTGACCTTTTAGACTAAGCACCAGAGGCTGGTAGGAAAGACAAATGAAAGTGTTCTCTCAAGATAGGTTTGACCTAAATAGGAATTTCATTGGATTTTGATCTAGAGAACTTACTTTTGTATATGCTATTGACTTTTTAATCGATTCTTAGTTATAAGATAGCAGCTTCCGCAACATACTGAAATGCACCTTTTACTTATTCTTTCACTTGCCTAAATGTTTCTGTTCCCATCCCTTTCAGCATTAATGGATTGGAAGACCCAAACCTCCATAAAGGCCATGGTTGAGCATTATTAGATTTTGGATATCTGGAAAATAACATTTTTTATTACCTCCTGCAAGTTTTAACTTAACTTACCAATGATATTTGTGTAATCTAAATAAGCTTTAATGAAATTTAAATCGCGGTGTAACTTAAGTCTCTTACTACTCGTCTTTTTCTTGGCACTTGAGCTTTTCACTATTAGTCATTACCACACAAAAAAAATATCCAATCGCCATTGACTTTGTTAAGTAGTTAATTACATAAACCGAAATGCAATGTAATTTTTTAGTCATTACGTTCTATTGTCAGTGTAAAAAAAAAAAGCTTTTTTAAGATTCTCTGGACCTCGGTAATAAAAATGCCGAGAATTTTCCTGTGGTTAACAGAGCAGATTAAAGTACAATTAACTGACAGAAGAATAACTTTTCAAGAATACCGTTTCTTTAACCAGGATTTTGCTGCATGGTATATTGTGATAAACTTCTTTTAAGCTCTACTGGTAATTTGAAATTAATCGTTTGTTGAAGCGTGGTGCTTACTTTAAATTTATTTGTTTCCTAAAAGGTCTAAACTTTCCTGAGGAAATTTCAACCCGAGGTTTAACGAAACTTTGTCCAAATTACTGAAGTTACAGCCTAAGTATCACGGTCAAACTCACCCACCAAATTCCTAATCATTTCATATTCGACGGCATTTGTTCCAAATTCTTGAAAAACACATTGAAAAACACATGAGCAACTCATAAAGTAACTGGATGAATATATTCCAAGATAAATCAAATCTACGAGGGTGGGGTTCTCATTTTTCAGTAATGCGTCTGTTTTCAAGACCAAACAGCTGATATTCTTTTCACTATCTATTCACACGAACTTCTATTCCTTCTTTCCTCTCATTTCTTTTTAGTATGGCCTATGTTTTTGTTGGCAGCTACAGCTCTCTCTCTCTCTCTCTCTCTCTCTCTCTCTCTCTCTCTCTCTATAAAAGTCTACGTTTTTATCTCCACGTCCTCTTATTTGTTCTATTTGAATTTCCATTTATGTTATTATTGTTTTATTCTGTAGCTCTTTATTTCTTGTGAATATTTTGCCAGTTTACCTTATTATTTTCTTGATTATAAAATTCCAAAATTTCCACATGATTACGGCTTAGACTTCGTCATCAAAATATATAACTTAGCAATAAACCTTTAACTATGCACAGGAATTCAAGGTTGCTATTGTTTTTTTTTTTTTTTTTTTAGCAGTCACAACCACGATATTATGTCTAGCAACGCGTACAAAAAGCTCATATCTCTGTCATGACAAAATACATTTGGGAATAGGGGTCACCGGAAACATTTTACACCGATATTTGGGCTTCAAGGGACTACTGATTACATGCAAATTCCAAGAGTAGAATATAAATCGTGGCACACAAATGAAATATAAGATTAATTTAAAATATGTATACAAATTGTGGTTCAAAATGAGATACGAAGAATCAGTTAAAGGAAGTTACAGATGCTCGTACTAACAACGCCCCCCCCCCCCGAAATAACACTCACACACACACACGCACGCACAAATATAGTTGAGAAGATTAGTGCTTGATGTAATCGAAAATGTCTTAAATGCATTTCCGATAGTGTACGTTGTAGTATGATATTTCCATCGATACTCCTTAATGTCTCATTATTAAAATAAAGGAAAAAATCAAAATACTTTTCAGTTCATACATGTACAGTGAGTTACGAATAACTCACTGTGATTGACTGGACAAAATAACATGGGCCATGAATCACATGGGAAAGAAACTACCTCGCAGTGTAAAATAAATCAACTAAATATCAACAACTGTGATCCTGGTCAAGCCCCCACTAGAGTGAAATAATAAATTTTTTTCTGTTAATTACCTGTAAATATTCGATTAGCTATAGCAAACTGCAATTTGAGGTCTTAATTTTTGTAGCAATTTTGCATAAAGATTTTTACAATTTATTTCCTTTAGGTATTCAGAGTGAAACAAAAACAAAAATCTGGTAACATAGATGTAATCCATCAATAAATTCTGAAGAGCAGACACGTGAAAGATCTTTAAATAACTTTTGCAGATAAGTCATGATTTACTGTTTTCTAACATTCAGTGACAGTTGGAGTCATATAACAAATTCAAATACATCATGCAATACCTGCAGCAATTTTGGTTGAAAATATTTTTTGACTATCTTGGGACACTGACCATATCCAATATGCATAGTGATATTACAGACATCCCAGATTTACGCATTTCATATGTACGTTTTTAAATACGTGCTAATGTAGTGTTGTTTTATGCGTATGTAGACATTTGTAGATGAGTGTTTACATTTGCATGTCTGTTCATGTATATGGGAGAGTTTGTGTGCGGGAGCGTGTGGAAGGGAGAAAGGAGAAATACTGCAAGCTTACGATCTTTGTGTGTCATTTCCGTTGATATCATAATGTCTTTTAAAACTCATTATTGCTTCCTTACCTATGAGTAACGTTAGCTTTATAAATTTTACTTCGCACTGGAAGTGACTGATAAATTGGTATTGGCAGAAGAAGCATAAACCATAATTATCCTTTCCGTTGACTGAAGTCAAGTATTAAGATAAGAAGCAGATAATGAAAACCTCTCAGTTACTAGCTATGATTGGAGTCTATGCAGAGATGCTTGTGGACGAGCTGATACAGTCTTCGAGAGAAAAGTGAACAAGAAGAAAATATATACACAATGAATCCAAAGTGAATAACACAACCGGAAAAATCAGAATTGAAAAGAAAAGGCTATGTGGTTTGGCTAGCAAAATTGATATCAAGGAGACTGAGGTAAAAAGTGAAGAGTACTAACTGAAGGTTTCCAGAAATTTGTTTACTCTACCTAGACAAAGACCTAATGAGGCTATTTCTGGAAGATATTCGAAAACTGATTGTACACATGGTGCTTGTGTATGTTCATGAAAACTGTAATTTAAGAAGGATGGCTAAGTGGATAAAGACTGTCATACATGTATCAACATAGATATGCGAATGCTCGAATGCTGGCAAGGGCTTTGTAATCATTATTTTTAATTACCTTGGAGTGTGAATTATTGTCAAAGGAAGCAAATTCGATAACAATTTGTTATTTGCATTTTTATATTTGAAAATATAAAATACCGTGTATACAGTTATTGATAAATTCTTCTCTCTCTCTCTCTTACACACCCACCCGTCACACACAGAGAGAGAGAGAGAGAGAGAGAGAGAGAGAGAGAGAGAGAGAGAGAGAAGTTATTAATAACTCTATACACGATATTTTATATTTTCAAATATAAAGATGCAAATAACAAATTGTTATCAAATTCTCCCTTCCTTGATTTCTCGAGCCTGGGGATGAAGATTAATGCGAGAACGAGGACACACACACACGCGCGCGCACACACACACATGCACACATATATATGTGTGTGTGTCCTCGTTCAAGAATTTATCTTCATCTCAGGCTCGAGAAATGGTTTATAGGGTCATTAAGTAGTTTTGTAAAGAAAAGGAAAACCATGTACCCAGGATGGATGCCAGAAGAACACTGCAACGCGCCTCAGAAGCAACAATGATGTCGGAGAGAACAATTAGCAGGATTTGCAAAGAAACGGGGGAGAGATACGGCACAGCAATTTTCCTGGAACGGAAGAAGCATCAACTGAGAACCGTGACAGATTTCGATGATTTTGATAAGAGCGTTTTGCATAGAACTGTTTCAGACTTTTATGCAAGGAAGGAAGTACCAACGCTTGATTTAATCAAAGATAAGTTAAAAGAAAATGTTGGGTTAAAGGCTCCAGAGACTCTGTGCACAAAGTCTTCCCGAAATTGCCTTTTGATATGGTAATGTTAATGGGAGAAAATTTCTACTTGAGAAAAATGATGTAGCCTCGTCCAGAACTAAGTTTTTAAGAGAAAAAAACGCATTAAAGAGAAATGGATGTGGCTCCTTCGTATTTCGTATACCTGAACGAGACTTTGCATTCACCAAAACCACAATGTTGGGAAATGTTGGATTGACACCAATTCTGAGAAAGCCACCGGGATTAAACCCCGTACTGGGAAAGGTAATCGCTTAATCGTCCTCTCTCTCTCTCTCTCTCTCTCTCTCTCTCTCTCTCTCTCTCTCTCTCTCTCTCTCTCTCTCTCTCTCTCTCTCTCTCTATATATATATATATATATATATATATATATATATATATATATATATATATATATATATATATATATATATATATATATATATATATATACACACAAGTATCAACAAAATGTGAGAGCTTCTGCGAGCTTGGAATTTACAAATATATATGAGTGGATTAACACAAAAACTAATAACTTAAAAGTGCAGAAATCCAGGAGAGTGAGGTAACCCCAAGAAAGGTACAAAAAGATATTTAATTAGGCCCATATGAAAAATAGAGACCTGGAACAATGGAAAGATTTTCTAAGGAATGTCGAGGCAATAAGGAACAACCAGAAGTGTATTGCTCCCATGAGACATTAACAAACTCACAGATTAAAAGGTGAAAACCGGAATGGTAGGCCTTAAGTATACTTAGTTTAACCAGACCACTGAGCTGATTCACAGCTCTCCTAGGGCTAGCCCGAAGGATTAGGTGGGCCTTTAAAAACTCCAGAGGAGTACTTTGGGCAACGTTGGGGAATACCCCTAATTCGCCATGTGGGAGCCGATAAGGTATGCCTCTCGGGGATCAAATGTTCCTAAATGAATTGGTGATTTCACAGATTCCTGAAAATTTCGTGAAATCCCTGGTTTCACATTCTTACTTTAACTTATACATGTATGACGAAGGTGAATTATAAATGAAAAGTAGTTCGTCGTCTCAAGGGCTTAACCACCGGGCCCGAGAACACACGACGTTCAGTGACGCGCGCCTTACACCGTGTGTCATCGAACGTTGTGAGTTCTCGGGTCAGGCGGTTCAAACCAGATAGACGACGAAATACTTATCAATTTTAATTCCCCTTCGAAGCACACACACACACACACACACACACACACACACACACACACACACACACACACACATATATATATATATATATATATATATATATATATATATATATATATATATATATATATATATATATATATATATATATATGTATGTGTGTGTGTATACATATGTATGTATATACAGTATCTATATATATATATATATATATATATATATATATATATATATATATATATATATATATATATATATTATTTTAAAGCTGGGTTCTTGCTAGATAAATGGGTATATAAGGATGATATTCAAAATACCTTAACTGTGGCCGTGAGGTCATCTAAAATTATAAAAACAAAATACGGCTGAAGGCCTACTTCAAGAGGGGAGTGATTAGATAAACTCTGGGGTCTAAGTCAATTAGTTATATTTACAAAAGAAACACATTAGAAGAATGGTAGCGTAATTCTGGTGTAATAAGTTAAGAGCAAATGACTGGGAATTTCCTAGAGGGAATACAATGAGTTGCCTGTTTCAAAGGGCATTGAAAACGAGGTAGTGGGGTCCACTACACACACAAGATGATACGCAGATCCACAGCTGAATACTCCTAATCTGCAATCGAAACACTTATGGATACTCAACCAAAACTTCCACTGTAATGAAGGAATTGAGGAATTGCATATAAGATACCTAGAATGAAGTCGATTCCAATGACTCGAATATCATATAGTTACTTTACACTTTTCGTCAATGCTTTGCAAATTGAACAGCACAAAATAAAAAAAAAAGCAATACAGGTCTCTCTGTAGGTATATCACACTATGAGAAGAAAAAGAAATTCGTTGAAGGCGAATAGGGAGCGTGGCTGACGGAAAATCATAAATCATGGTACTTTACCTATTTTATGAGCTGAAGTTCTTTTTATCAGGGCCAGCGAGAGGGAGGGAAAGTGCATTAAGTCACAACAAAAGTTACTTTGGATACTGCCAGCCTTGTGTTGGAAATAGGCAGTTTAATGGAGCAAGAGACGGACTTCTGTCCTCCGTGGCCGCCTGAACAATGCTAAGATTGAGAGTCTTTCTCCAAGGCCCTTTGTAGCTTGGGGAATTACGTTTTCTGTCTTCCTATTTGGCGTTGTGATCACTCTGCCCAAATGGAAATTGGGGCAACTGGCTGCATGTTCAGCCCACCAGCTGACCTGCCTCAGGCGATGGTTATCTCTGATAGGGTCCGAACCTGGAATTGAGGAAATTCTGACAGCACTTGGACAAGAAAAAGATTAAGGTGGTTTCCAACCCAAAAGGCAGTGGTAAAACAGATTTTTGAGGCAAATATGCCTACAGTGAATCGTACTAAATTGAATTAATTAATTGCTTAGTCCTTATTCCATTTGATTTATTGCATGGAAGGTGGCCTGTGAGAGGTACTCTTGATAACACACACACACACACACACACACACACACACACACACACATATATATATATATATATATATATATATATATATATATATATATATATATATATATATATATATATATATATATATATATATATATATATATATATATATATATACTGCTGGTGTTTCTGAAATTTGAGGTCCGCCCCCCTCCACACAACAAATGGAAAGTTATGAAGTTTTCTGCTATAGCCTATCTCCAAGTACATTAAGTTTCTATTAAGCTATTTTCATTTTACATTTCTTGTATTTTCAGACTGAGTGACGGAGTTAGATACAGCCATGGCTAACAACTCGGAGGAAATCAGATGGATTGACCGAATCCGGGCTATAACCTTCAGAGAGGCCAGGGATGCTGGCTCATCCTTCATTTCACGTTCCTGGATAGCTAAATACACTAAAAGAGACGAATCCTTTGTTATAAGAAACTGGAACAAAAATCCATTTGACTGTCATCGCGAAAAGAGTTAGAATCTTGGAAGGTCTGAAGTCCTTTCTCAAGTGTCAAAAGACTTCATAGCTGAGGTAGTGGGTAGACCAAGAAAGTCTTTACGTAAATTTACGCTTGAAATAGAAACAAAAAGGGGAAAGAAGAGAAGTTATAGTACTGTATATCGTGAGTTGAAAAATCTGGTATCAAGCCATTTCATGTTATCAGCAAGCTCAACATCACTCAGCAACAGAGAGAAGACCGTGCATGGTTTTGTGGTTCAATTCTTAAAGATTGGGATGAAGCTGACTTTCTCCATGTTGCCGTATCAGATGAATTCTTCATTTACACAGTCAGGAAGCCAAATCATAAAAATGACATCATTTGGGCTGCAAAGTTGGATGATATCAACGATGACGTGCGCTATCGCTAAGCTGTGAAATTTCCTGAATGTTTGGGAATTTCTCTCTGTTTCACAGCCAAACGGTTAATGTGGATCATCAAAGAAAAAGGACAGTCATGGAATGGTGAATACTTCAGAGAAACTGTGCTTACTGGTGGAGTATTTCCTTTCCTCAAAGATCCTGCAAATGTGTTATCTGTTGAAGAAGTCACTTTTTTGAATGATAAGGCACCATGTTTCGAGGCTCTTCAGACACAGGAACTGCTTCGAAACAGTGGTATCAATTTCTTCTCGTCAAGTGAATTTCAGGTAGCTCCAGTGACCTTAATGTGTGTGAAAACATTGGTAGTATCTTAAAAGATCGTACTGAAGCGCGCACAGTGAACTATGATGGTGTACCAAGCCTCGATGACCTGCGAAGAGAGGTGACCGAAGTGCTCAGGGAAATGGAGTTTGAGTCTCAGCTGTTTTGCGATTTGCTGAAATCATACCCCTCAAGAATGCAGGCAGTGGTACAGGCAGATGGAGGCCACATAAAATATTAAATACTCAGAGAGAAACTTAAATAAATACTTGTTCTGAATTACTTTTGTTTCTGTCCATATCAATTTTAGTTTATGCTGCAGAGGGGGGACTCTGATTTCAAAACACCCTATATATATATATATATATATATATATATATATATATATATATATATATATATATATATATATATATATATATATATATATATATATATATATATATATATATATATATATATATATATATATATATATATATATATATACACTGTATACAAGAATTCCTGGCCTTGACTGTGACCAATCCACAACAGTTTTAAAGGTAAACCACTTCAAATACAAATACAACAGAAATGCTCAGTAAGATATGGCCAACAGAGATCAGTTATTTTTAACAACATAAATAATCATAACCATACATTCCTTGCCACCAACACCACCACCTCTACAGCGGAAGCGCCCTGCTAGGTCATCACATAGTTTTTTTAGTTATTTCAAAGGTCACCCTCGAGACTGTTAGACACACACACACACACACACACACACACACACACACACATATATATATATATATATATATATATATATATATATATATATATATATATATATATATATATATATATATATATATATATATATATATATATATATATATATATATATATATATATATATATATATATATATATATATATATATATATATATATATATATATATATATATATATATATATATATATATATATATATATATATATATATATATATATATATATATATATATATATATATATATATATATATATATATACAATTACAAGTGCGAGCCTCAGAATGGTAATACTATTGCGATCTTACCAGGCCTTGATTAAGTGGCCCACTACTTTTTAAGTGTAAGGGAAATAAAAAAATGGGCAGTTGCCAGTGAGACCCTGATGATTCAGTTCTAAGAGTTTTTTACACAGAACAGATCAAATGAAGTACAATTAATCTACAAAAAGAGGTTCACAATTAAATAATGAATAAGTATTGGAGAAATCATAATTAATTATCACTAAAATGATGAATGAAAATTAGATCCGGCTACAAACAGATTTTATAAAGGAATAGTACCCCAAATTAAGCATTGATGATTGTTGTTTATAACAGGCTTGAATGTAGTGAATTGGCGAACTGATAACGGGGACGCGAAGGCAGATTTGACTGCACACGTGAAATAACGTCTCCTGACATGCAGAGAGAGGGCTTTCTTCGATTATTAAAATTAACAAGCAGGACTATCAAGTAAATAAACAAAATCAATGGCTGGAGGAAGCACTTTAATTCACCTATCAAAGCCACTTAAATTCACTTATTAAATTTGGCTTAGGTAACTTATTAATCAAGGGACATTTAATCACTGAGTGCCAATCGTAAAAGGATTCACAAAGAAGGAAAACTTGAAATGGAAAGACAAGAGAATTGCAGAAAACAGACTGGGTAAAAATCCCTCCCTATCCAAAACATATACCTGCTTGAAACAAGATCTAACCCTGTAGTTATAGATCAAGGATGAATCACCGGTAGCAATTATGGTCGCTTTCACTGCAAGTGCAGTATGTTGTAGCCTATCAGGCAGGATAGGGGAACGCGGGTCAGTTCGATCTCGTCTTCACTGGTGTGATCTGGAAAGAGAGGGATATTTCTGCCAGTACACATATGAGACAGAGAGACAAATAAAGTCTTAAGGGAGTGGCAATACAATGACAGGAATGTGCAGTAGGGAAGAAGAAGACCCGGGCCATTTCCTGCCGACTTTAACTGGAAAACTACCTTCTCACACCTGTAGTTAAGTTGGGTGGTTAATCTTATGAAAAGATCATTTATTTTAATTTTAAAATTGGCAAAAGGCCTGACTCTGTATATATATATATATATATATATATATATATATATATATATATATATATATATATATATATATATATATATATATATATATATATATATATATATATATATATATATATATATATATATATCTAACACAAAAAAAGTATACGGTCTTGACTGGTTTCGTCTATCTAGACATTTTAAAAAGTCATAACAACTCGTCATTGGCCTGTTGAAACTCAATATGTAACGTCGAGCAGAGATCCAAACTTTTCCTTTCCAACTCGAAAATTAAATACAAAAATCAATACGTAAAGGATAGGAACTAGATAGAGGACTCAAGAAAAAAAGCGGCAGGATCAGGTTTTCTACGAGAAGCATTAATACGGTATCGGCAGAAAAATCCTAAGCACGAAAAAAGTTCAGTTGTTTGGGGCGCTATGGGAAAATGCGAAAAAATTATGTGAGTAATCTGCTCTTTATTTAATAGAAATAGAAGCAGTTCTTCTGTTTTGGATGTATTTTGGATGATGAAATTAAATCAGAGATATATGTAGATTTTTATTTCCGTTAGTACCAAACGGCAACTTTTAGAAAAAAACAACGAAAGCGTTTTAAGAGGTAAAGTTATTAAAAGATGGCAACATAAATAAAAATTTTCTGGTATACACCAATTTATATTGCACTCTTGTAAGCATAACTAATTATTTTCATTTCATCACCAATATATTAAGGGCTACACATGCACTATCCTCTTAAGACATTAACATGAATGCCGGCCATATACCCAAGTTAATTACTGTGGACTGAGTAAAACTATGTATGCCGAAATTTATATATAGTCGTGTGTCTAAGTGAACCTGGTGGAAATAAATATTTATATATATATATATATATATATATATATATATATATATATATATATATATATATATATATATACATACATACATGAATATTATCACATCACCCAGATTCATACACAATCACCGAGGTACAAATGTCCTGTAATATCCAATTCGCTCTACCTCGGAAATAATATATTTTCATATGTTACCCAAAGGGGAATTTTTTTAGTTGATAATAAGTTTGTTGTCTCGTGGGCTCGAACCACGGAAGAACTCAGGACTATTGTGACCCACATTAACACTAGGGCCACACGGCCAACAAGTTTGTTGGCCGTGTGGTTTAATGCACATCACTGTGTGAGTGTTGTGTGTGTATATACACACACACACACACACACACACACACACACACACACACACACACATACATATATATATATATATATATATATATATATATATATATATATATATATATATATATATATATATATATCACTAATTCTCCGTAAATGTCCTGGACAGTGACTTCTTTCTTGATCCAGTAGTTAACGAGCGCTCTTAGCTGTGGGACTCTCTCTCTCTCTCTCTCTCTCTCTCTCTCTCTCTCTCTCTCTCTCTCTCTCTCTCTCTCTCTCCACACGCTCACATTCACTGACATCAAACCAGTGACAATGATGGACGTCAGGCTTCGCTTTGTCCTGGAATATAATTATGACCGGACTGTTCCAATAACGGACGTTAGGTCTCGTTTGTTTCCATAATCTAATTGTAGCCTATTTGTCACGATTTCCATAGGTTGGTAACCGTCTGAGCAATTTACCGTTCAAACCTTCCTCTGCCTAATGAAGCTGACAAGTTCTTTAGTTAGAAATGGCTGATTTGTTGGAGAAGCAACAGTTTCAAAATCGATTATTTTCCTTTTGATATTATATTTCAGATACAATAAACTCTGGTCAGAAGGTTTGTGGAAGTATTAATTTGGCCGGTATGTCATAGTCTTATAAAGATTAAACATGATCAAAGCATTACTTTAGAAATTACTTGCAGGCTGCATAGTCTTACTCTGGAGTTCTTGTTTTCAGCAGACCAAGCTATCTCTAATTTATTTTATAAATATTATGCGCATATACGTCCACACACACACACACACACACACACACACACACACACACATATATATATATATATATATATATATATATATATATATATATATATATATATATATATATATATATATATATATATATATATATATATATATATATATATATATATATATATATATATATATATATATATATATATATAACATATATATATATATATATATATATATATATATATATATATATATATATATATATATATATATATATATATATATATATATATATATATATATATATATATATAACGATGTAAGATTAAAAAAATCTTATGAACTGAATGAACTAAGAGACCTGAACTTCGCATGTTATCCAAACAGATGAGGGAGTTTGTGAAAGTCACAGCATAGGAAGACGTGAGCAGCGGGAATTTCAAAGAAGCCCATTTCGTCACTCTGTGTTGGAAGCGATGGTTATGATGAGGACAAGTAAGAGGAAATATTTGCGTACAGATGCATGAAGACAAAGAATAAATGTAGGCCTTGGCAAGATATTTAGAAAAGTTTACTGAACTTAAAGGACAGATAAGAAGGCAGGTAGGAGGTATTCATTTGTGAGACTAAGATGGTCAGGGGCAAAAGTTTGACGAGAAAGTGGAATCTGTAAAGACTTTAGGGTTAAGTATGAGCAAACGCTTTCAATAAGAAATAAGAAATTTTACGGGTAGGAAATAAGAGCAAAACAAAAGTCAATAAACAAACTAATCTTAGAATAAATAGCAATAGTATATCAGTGACTAACCTGGTTAGACAGCGAAAAAGATAAGTAATGTTCTTTGAGAGAGAATATGAATGTGATAGCAAAACTCATAGAATCTCAGCTTATTGGGTCAAGAGGAGTTAGTTTAGACAGAGTGTTTGATGCAGAACAGTAGGGTGAGAAGTTTGAAGGTAAAGGAAAAGCACTGCATAAGGCATACAAAGACCTGGTGAAAATATATGTTGGAATTGACAGATATGCGACATGAATGCTATTGTGGACTTATTGTATGAAAGTTTTTTTTTTTTTAATACTTATGGTTGAAAGCGTTCAGTTGTTTTGTGTTATAAACCACATCTCGGTTCATCAGGTTTTATCATCAATTACAGAGAAATGGACTGGAAAGACTGGCAGAAGCCGAGACAACAACGGGGAAAGGGGAACAACAAAACCAGCAAAATGACCTTAAAACTAGTTTTTTAACATTAAACAATGTACATATTTACAAATCAGGCAATAAATAAATATACCACATCACACAACCAAAGAGTCAGTCAAATAACAAAGATGTAGCAAAATTTGTTACTCTAAAATAAAACATTACCACACAAGCAAAAAGTAACAAATACCATATAAAACTGAACAACATTTCAGCTACATCAAACAATAATAAACAATACAGACAGCATAATGATTACAAGTGACATCAATTAACATAAATAATGGTATAACCAAAAATACACAAATGACTGAGAAATCAATAAAGCTGCATAAATAATAATCCAAAGTATCATAAATACCAATTCACTCTTAACACCAATCAATTCATAAATATCTGTAATAATAATTCACAATCCTCCTACAGTACAAATTGAAAATCTACCCAGAGATGTCAAGACCACTAACAAGGGTCACAGAGGATGACCATTAAAGGTCATCGAGCTACTGCCTTGAAGTCATCAAAACCTCCCCATGAAGGCAAACAGGAATATCTCCACGAAACACAGATGTCCACAGCAGAGTCGATGCGGCAGCCAAACTACTGTCTCAGAGGAATGCCTCCTCTCCACTGATGACTAGGATTAGTCATCAACTCATCCTCGAACTCGAACGAAGTTCACATCCTCAAATACTGTAGGGGCCAACAGGTAACTACTACATGCTGTTAAACACGTTTATGCTGCTATGCTGTCTGGACCATGACTCGATGATTACCCAAACTTGACTGTCACTACCAAAGCAAAGACAACAGACGTAAACTCTATATACAGTACAAAAAATAAGTACCACCAGGAAAGGAGTGCACTCTCAACAAGGGAACAATCATTCCATAGACAAAACAAGCACTAAGCCTTACGCCTCCTTACCCGGTGAAAAAAAAAAAAAATTACAACAAAAACTTTCTTTCTTCACTCCCCCACCAAGGGTGCTACAACCCCACCAGCCAAAACAGACCAAATCTTGGCAAGGTTGTCAAAATGTTATAAACCACACCTCGTTTCATCAGGTTCCATCATCAATTACAGAGAAATGGACCGGAAAGACTGGCAGAAGCCAAGACAACAATGGGGAAAGGGGAACAATAAAACCAGCAAAATAATCTTAAAACTAGTTTATTAACATTAATTAATGTCCATATTTACAAATGAGTCAAGTCTTATGTAAATCAATAAATAAATATACCACATCACACAACCAAAGAGTCAGCCAAATAACAAAGATAGAGCAAAATTAGTTACTTTAAAATAAAACATTACCACACAAGCAAAAACTAATGAATACCATATTAAAGTGAACAACATTTTAGCTACATCAAACAATAATAAACAATACAGACAGCATAATGATTACAAGTGACATCAATTACCATAAATAATGGTATAACCAAAAATACACAAATAACTGAGAAATCAATAAAGCAGCATAAATAATAATCCAAAGTATTGTAAATAACAATTCACTCATAACAACAATCAGTTCATAAATATCTGTAATAATGATTCACAGTCCTCCACTGAACATCTACCCAGAGATGTCAAGACCACTAACAAGGATCACAGAGGATGACCATCAAACTACTGCCATGAAGTCATCAAAACCTCCCCATAACGGCAAACAGGAATATCTCCACGAAACACAGATGTTCACAGCAGAGTCGATGCAGCAGCCAAACTTCTGTCTCAGAGGAATGCCTCCTCTCCACTGATGACTAGGGTTAGTCATCAACTTATCCTCGAACTCAAACGGAGTTCACATCCTCAAATACTGTAGTGGCCAACAGGTAACTACTACCTGCCATTAAACACGTCCGTGCTGCTATACTGTCTGGACCCTGAGTTGGTGATTGCCCAAACTTGACTGCTGCTACCAAAGCGAAGAAAACAGACGTGAACTCTATATACAGGTACAACCTCCGGGAAAGGAGTGCACTCTCAACAAGGGAACAATCGTTCCAGAGACAAAACAAGCACTAAGTCTTACATCTCCTCACCCAGTGAAAAAAAAAAATTCCTCCAAATTTTTTTTTCTTCACTACCCCCACCGAGGATGCCACAATCTTGCCAGCCAAAACAGACCAAATCCTGGCAAGGTCTCCAAAATGTTATAAACCACACCTTGGTTCATCAGGTTCCATCATCAATTACAGAGAAATGAACTGGAAAAACTGGCAGAAACTGATATAACAACAGGGAAAGGGGAACAACAAAACCAGCAAAATGACCTTAAAATGAGTTTATTAACATTAAGTAATGTACATATTTACAAATGAGTCAAGTCTGACGTAATTCAATAAATAAATATACCACATCACACAACCAAAGGTGAAGCAAAATTAGTTACTTTAACATAAAACATTACCACACAAGCAAAAAGTAATGAATACCATATAAAAGTGAACAACATTTCAGCTACATCAAATAATTATAAACAATACAGACAGCATAATGATTACAAGTGACATCAATTAACATAAAAAATGGTATAACCAAAAATACACAAATAACTGAGAAATCAATAAAGCTGCATAAATAATAATCCAAAGTATTGTAAATACCAGTTCACTCATAACAACAATCAATTCATAAATATCTGTAATAATAATTCACAATCCTCCTACAGTACAAACTGAACATCTACCTAGAGATGTCAAGACCACTAACAAGGGTCACAGAGGATGACCATCAAAGGTCATCGAGGATGACCATCAAACTACTGCCATGAAGTCATCAAAACCGCCCCATAACAGCAAACAGGAATATCTCCATGAAACACAGATGTTCACAGCAGTCTATGCGGCAGCCAAACTACTGTCTCAGGGGAATGCCTCCTCTCCACTGATGACTAGGGTTATTCATCAACTCATCCTCGAACTCGAATGAATTTCACATCCTCAAATACTGTAGGGGCCAACAGGTAACTACTACCTGCTGTTAAACACGTCCATACTGCTATGATGTCTGGACCCTGACTCGATGATTACCCAAACTTGACTGTCGCTACCAAAGCGAAGACAACACATGTAAACTCTATATACAGGTACAAAAAATAAGCACCAATGGGAAAGGAGTGCACTTTCAACAAGGTTACAATTGTTCCATAGACAAAACAAGCACTAAGCCTTACATATTGATTTTTAATCTCCTGTTTAATGCGTTATTCGCCATTTATAAACCAATTCTTATTATTTTTTCGTTGTGAACTTACTCATTGCTTCTGCAAGTTTGTGCTACAGTAATCATCCACCATGTAAGCACTTAATATATAGGTATGAAGTATTTTGTCGATGGAGTATATGAAGTTATCCTTGATAATTATTTTTATATGGAAATAGTCTTCAATCAGTCTAGCATATATATATATATATATATATATAATATATAATATATATATATATATATATATATATATATATATATATATATATATATATATATATATATATATATGTATATATATATGTATGTGTGTGTGTGTGTGTGTGTGTGCGTGTGTGTGTGTGATCGTGCTTGTGGGTGTGTGTGTAAGTGTGTTTGGGTGTGTGAGATGGAGTGTGTGAGTATATAAATTTGAAATATCTCTAGCTCCCTCTGAACGTAAGTAAAAAATTGCAACACACCGTATTAAAATACACTTGAAACTATTTGGTAGTAACTTCTATTTCAAGTGGTTCCAATGAAAAATAGAATGTTCAGCCATCATATGTCATCTAACATACTAATTTCGTCGGCTGCTTTTTGCCTTTCGTTTCCCCATTCCTCCCACTACCCCAAAAACCAGTTTAAGCAGGTTGGTCCCTAAACACCCTTCTCTCTCCGGGACCTGAGCTCCCTCATGGAAAAGTGATAATCCCCTCACCCTTCCTCCTCCCCTCCCCTCCTCATTTCCCATCCCTATTCCCTCCCCCTCCCTTTCCCTCTTCCCTTTTCCCTTTTCCATCCCCTTTCTGCAAACCACAGACAACTAGTTCGGATTTAAAGCAAACCACTTAACTGAAACCTGCATCTACATCCTAAAAGAATTGCTGAGCTATTACCTATCATCACCCTCTCCTGTATTCCTATGTTTTGCAGATGTGAGAAAAGCATTTGACAGAGGCACACCTTTCTATTTAACTGTCATTGTATATTGCTGGTTATCCACAAAGTAATTCTGTGGCAAATGGGATAACTTATTGTCGCACAACTTCAGTTCCCTAAATGGGCTCTGAAAAGGGGCATTCTATCCCCATACCTGTTTAATGCATACACAGATGCCCTGAATGTCAAAATGAATTCCCTTCTAATCAGATGCTCTATCAATGAAACAACAATAATCAACCACTGTTATGCTGATGATATGGTTCTGATTTTCCCATTGGTGCAAGGTCTCCAGGGACTAACTGACACTTCCTGCAGATATGCAGAGGAATTGATATCCTATACAACGAAACCAAGGCACAATGCATGTCGCTGCTCCCAAGATCGCTTAAGCATATTGCAGGACCACAAATTTTCCTCTGAAATCATCATCTCGAATTCGTGTATGAATTCCTGTATTTGGGCCACATCATCACGGATGACCTAAAAATTATTGCAGACATAGAACAGAGGCGTTGTAAACTATGTGCAAATGGCAACATGATTGCAAGGAGGCTTCCCTTCTGTCACCGAGACACAAAACTGCTGCTCTTCCACTTGTACTGCTACAGTATATATGGGTGTTCCCTTTGGACGAACTAAGCCTAAGATGCCATGAGGCGTATCATCATTGTTCACAGTGAGATGCCTCACAAAGGCTCCTCACTACCACTCTGCCACGCAGACGTTCACAGAAAACTGCCTGGGTAATTTAAAAATGCTTGTTAGGAAAACAATGTCCAGTCTGATCACCCAACTGAGAAACAGCAGTAATTCGCTCATATGAAGCATCCTAAGCTGTGAGGTAAGGAGAAAATCTAAATTGTGGGGAAGATGGGATAATGAGGCTTCTGTTCCAAAAACGACTTAATCTCCATTTTTACAATAATAAGTGTCATGTGCAGAATCTGTTATTTTTATTTTTTTTTTCTATCTCAGTCATCCTATTTGACTGGGTGGTGTTTATAGTGTGGGATTCTGGGTTGCATCCTGCCTCCTTATGAGTCCATCACTTTTCTCAATGTGTGTGCTTTTTCTAATAGCACGCTCTTCTGCATGAGTCCTGGAGCTACTTCAACATCTAGTTTTTCCAAGTTCTTTTCCAGGGATCTTTGGATCTTGCCTAGTGTTCCTGTGATTATGGGTATAATTTCCACTGGCATATCCCACATCCTTCTTATTCCAATTTTCAGGTCTTGATACTTATCAATTTTTTCTCTTTCTTTCTCATCTACTCTGGTGTCCCATGGTACTGCCACATCATTGAAGAATACTTTCTTCTTGATTTTGTCAATCAGCATCTAGTCTGGTCTATTGGCACGTATCACCCTATCTGTTCTGATACCATAGCCCAGAGGATCTTTGCCTGATCGCTTTCCATCACTCCCTCAGGTTGGTGTTCATAGCTGGTGTTTCTTACACAGGCTCCAGTGGAGGGCTTTTGCTAATGAATCATGCCTCTTTTTCTACTGGTTCTGTGCAAGTGCCGGACATTCACTTACTATGTGGTTTATGGTCTCGCCTTTCATATTGCACTTCCTGCATATGGGTGAGATATTATTTCCATCTATTGTTCTTTGGACATATCTGGTTCTTAAGGGGCTGATCTTGTGCTGCTCTTTGTATTCCTTCTGTTTCCTTCTTGAGTTCTCCCCTCTTTAGCTATTGCCATGTTTTGTTACTGGTGAGTTCTTTAGTCTGTTTCATGTACAGTCTGTGCATTGGTTTGCTGTGCCATTCCTCTGTTTCGTTTTTCATTCTCCTGTCTCGGTATATTTCTGGGTCTTCACCTACTTTTATCAGTCCTTCTTCCAATGCACTCCTTAGCCACTTGTCTTCGCCGGTATTCATGTATTGCCCCAGTGCTCTGCTCTCGATGTTGATGCAGTCCTCTATGCTTAGTAGACCTCTTCCTCCTTCCTTTCATGCTATGTATAGTCTGTCTGTGTTTGCTGTTAAGTGTAGTGCTTTACGTATTGTCATGTGTTTCCTAGTTGTCTGGTCTATGGTGCAGAGTTCAGCCTTCGTCCACTCCACTACTCCCGTGCTGTATCTGATTACTGGTACTGCCCATGTGTTTATGCTTTTTATCATGTTTCTGGCACTGAGTTTTGACTTGAGTATCGCCTTAAGTCACTGCATATATTCTTTTTGGATTGTATCCTCCATCTATTGGTGTTTTATATCATCACCTTCTATTATTCCCAGGTATTTGTATCTTGTCTCACCTATGTGTTTGATGTTATTCCCGTTGGGTAACTTTATCCCTTCAGTTCTTGTCACTTTAACTTTTTGCATGTTGACCAAGGTGCATTTTTCAATTCCAGACTCCATTCTGATGTCACCTGATACAACCCTTACGGTCTGTAGGGTATCTGTTTCCTTGATACTCTTACCATACAGTTTGATGTCGCACATGAACATCAGATGGTTAATTCTGTTGCCTCCTCTCTTGAGTTGGTACCCAGCATCCATTTCTGCAGTACTTTTCTTTTGGGAATCATGGCTACTACAATGAGTAGTGGGGACACGAATCGCCTTGAAAGATCCCTCTCCTGGTGTTAATCTCTGCTAGTCTTTTCCCAGAGTTGTAAGTACTGTGTTCCAGTTGTGCATTGCATTTTTTAGGAAGCTGATGATGTTTTCCTCTGCCCCATATATTTTCAGGCATTCTGTTAGCCACGTATGTGGTAACATGTCGAAGGTTTTCTTGTAGTCAATCCAAGCCATGCTTAGGTTGGTTTTCCATCTCTTACTATTTTAATTACCATTTTATCTATCAGGAGCTGGTCTTTTGTGCCCCTACACTTCCTCTGCAGCCTTTCTGCTGGTGGGGGATGGTGTTTATATTCTCTAGGTAATTGTATAATGTTTCACTGATGGTACCTGTTAGTAACTTCTGCATTACTGGTAGGCAGGTGATAGGCCAGCAGTTACTTGCTATATTTCCCTTGTTCTTGTCTTTCTCCACTAACGATGTTCTCCCTGTGGCCATCCATTTGGGCGCATGGTGGTTTGTGATGCAATGCTGGAGCTGTTCTGCTATGCGTGGGTGTAGGTACCTGTAGTTTTTGAGCCAGTATCCATGGACTTCATCAGGACCCGGGCTTTCCAGTTGGGCATTTTCTTGAGTTGGTGTCTGACTGTGTCTGTCGTGATCTTGGTGAACCTTTGCTTTATTATTATTATTATTATTATTATTATTATTATTATTACATCTATTATTAGTAATTTCTTTTTATTATAACTGATTATTATCATTATAGAGTTTTGCTATTTTCAATTTTCGTATTTAGCCTTCTGTACCTGACTTCTGTAACTACCTAAGGTCCATAGCTAAAAATTAATTATATGCAATCTGTTTTTTGTTATAAATCTTAATTTTTTTTTTTTACTATTCTCCATATTATTAATGTTATTACATATATTATGAATATAATTTTTTCTACTTATTCAGCAAACGTGTGAATATTGCCGATTATTTTTTTATCATGTTATCTCATGTATCTATGTTATTGTCTCCATTTTGCATATTCCATACATATGGTCTTGCGCTGAAATAAAATTTATTGTTATTATATTTATATATATATATATCACACATTACTGAAAAATAAGAAACGGGTGTAGGAATGCAGGCAAGAAATTGAACTATCCTGATAGTGTATTAAACAGTGCATTTGACGCATAAAAAGACTATGTATCAAAACCAGAAAGAACCTTACAACACAAAAATTTGCTTGTTTTGCCTTATAATAATAATATGAAAGATATCCTCATCTTCTTAAGAATTTTGGTGTTAATGTCGCATTTAAGAACAATACAACAATGAAAATGTACTTATCAAGAACTCCCAGACAATACTAAAGGGTGTGTATATAAAATTCCCGTGTAAGTCTTGTGACAACTTTTTATATTGGCCAAACCAGGAAAGCACTGGAAAAGAATTGAACAGCATAAGAAATGTGTGAGATATGCAAAGGGAACAGTGGTATTTTGTACATGTTAGTGAGAACAATCATGCTATCAACTGGGAAGGGGCAAAAGGATTGTATTTCTAATAATGTACTGGAAAGGAACATCATTGAATCTAGCTTTATAAAAGAAAGTTACAACCATAATATGAATATCAGTCAAGGGATGTATAAACATCCTTTAATATCAAAAAGAAATTTGTAAATTGTTTAAACTTTAAGGTAGGCAGTAGAGATATATGAAAATAGGATTATCATATTTGTAAACACAGTACGAGGGTAGTAATGTTAATGAGTTTCCAACTCCGCCTCCATGACACCTGTCAGGTGTGGATCTGAGGTGGGTATGGTCTGTTTATCAGCAATGTCTCCTGAGAGTCTATTGTGATTTTTAGCCAAATGAGTTTTAAAGGCCACTCCTACCTCGACACCGGCCTGAGTGGGGATATGGAGCCTCTAACGGTTGTGTATGTTCGTCAGTACTGTTTTTGTGGTATATATATTTGTGACTTCTCACACTCTGTATCAGTCCTTCGTCAATGGCTTGGAAATAAAGTCGAAACCGGTCAGGACCTACACCCCGTTTCTTATTTTTCACCTGTGGTAATGTGTGATAAATGAATCACGTACAAAAGTGATAATAATCATATATATATATATATATATATATATATATATATATATATATATATATATATATATATATATATATATATATATATATATATATATATATATATCATATATATATATATATATATATATATATTTTTTTTTTTTTTTTTTACCACTGTTCGACTGGGTGGTGTTTATAGTGTGGGGTTTTGGGTTGCATCCATCACTTTTCTCACTGTGCACTGCTTCTAATAGCACACTCTTCTACATGAGTCCTGGAGCTACTTAGGCATCTAGTTTTTCCAGGTTCCTTTTCGGGGATATTGGGATCGTGCCAAGTATTCCTATGATTATGGGTACAATTTCCACTGGCATATCCCATATCCTTATTTCGATTTTCAGGTCTTGATATTTATAAATTTTTGCTCTTTCTTTCTCCTCTAATTTGGTGTCCCATGGTACTGCCACATCAATGAGTGATACTTTTGTCAATCAACGTCACGTCTGGTCTATTGGCACGTATCACTCTATCTGTTTTGATACCATAGTCCCAGAGGATCTTTGCCTGATCGTTTTCTTTCACTCCCTCAGGTTGGTGTTCGTACCACTTATTACAGGTGTTTCTTGCACAGGCTCCAGTGGAGGGCTCTTGTTACTGAATCATGACCCTTTTTGTACTGGTTCTGTGCTATATGGTTTATGGTCTCGTCTTTCAAATTTTACCTCCTGCATATGGGTGAGATGTTATTTCCATCTTTTGTTCTTTGAACATATCTGGTGCCGCTTTTAGCATGCCTTCTGTTTCCTTCTTGAGTTCTCCCCTCTGTAGCCAATGCCATGTTTCATTGGCTGGCGAGTTCTTTAGTGTGTCTCATGTACTTTCCACGCACTGGTTTGTTGTGCCACTCCTTTGTTCCGTTTTTCATTCTCCCGTCTCTGTATATTTCTGGGTCTTCGTTTACTTTTATCAGACCTTCTTCCCATGGACATGGATGTTAAAATTATAATTAGTTTTGATGGACGAAAAAAAAGTAAGGGGAAAGACCTCAGAGGAATTGTCCAAGAAGAATATACGGAGCATTAAAGAGAAAATAATCTTGGGAAAAAAGGCATACACCTAACAGTTATTGATAATTTTTGGAGGTTCATCGAGTGTTTTTTTTTTTTTTTATTAAATGAATGGTGTTTAATTTTTATAAAAAGCCATTTTTTCACGCGATAGAAACAAAAAGGGCACTAGTAAATCTGACGTTTTTACAAAATAATCTTTTATTGCGTGGTAAAATATTTTACATAGTTTTGGTAGGATAATAGGATTATTTCCGGTAAGGCTTATGGTAAGGATTATTGATGATGGAGCCACGTATTGGAAATTTATAAATTTCGTTTTATCCATTAACCATTATTTGAACTACGATTCCCATTAGTTATCTGACAGTGTACAAAGAAATGAATCAAAGGAATTCTTCCTAGTTTTTGTATGAGCTCATCCGCACAAAGATATGTTCTGTGGTACAAAAAAAAAAAATGATTAGAAGACTATTCTTAACCATTTTACTCAAAAACGATTGGGAAAGATTTCAAGAAAAGATTTTCAAATGTATTGTTTCTGAAGACTTTATGAACGATCTCTAATATAGAAACTCTAAGCGTAATCCTTATTTTGAAGTTTACTACAAAGATGGATAATCGTCATTTTGATATTTTTAACATTAATTTTTCATATATACGAACTTAGCCGAACTTATATTCTTCTCAGATATAAAATGACTTTGAAGCAAAATAAATAAATATATTTGACGAACTCTACTGGATGAGTTCGGGACACGATGGGAATGTAATCTGCTTCTCATCTTACAGCAGTCGTTTTTAGAAACAATATCCTTCTTTTGCAGACGTCCCAGAAATAGTATCCTTCTTCACAGCGAGGCTAGCAGCGTGTGATGAGGTGAGTGGGATCGGTCGGTTGGAAAAGTGGGGTTTCTGTGGCAGATATGACAACAAATCCCTTACTTTTATTTCCATAACACCACTTCCTTAATTGGAGCATTTCTTATAGTCTTTTATGTTGCAAAAAAGGACTTTAATTAATTACACAAAATATTATTCTTGAACCTAACGAGGTAAGGTTCGTGAATGCTTATTAAAAATTTATATTAATATTTAAGATTAGAAGATGTTGAATTAATATCCAGATTTATCATTTAAAATAACTGGATATTCGTCAGGAAAATTATGATTTTGGACCATAAAAAGTATTTTCTTGTTGATGGAATTTATAACGTTAAATAATGAGGTACTTTGTTATACGGTAAGTATTCGTGATTTAAAGCAATCCAAGAGCACTGGGGATCAGATATCAGAAGCACAAAAAAAGAAGTCTAAAATCTCCTGCACCGAAGAATTAGAATCTGTAAATTACATGGTCAACAAGAATGCGAGGAGGGGGAACTTTAAATTTTCGTACATGATGTACGTTGCCCCTAGAGGGAAAAATATTGATTTTAATAATTTCTTGATACTCTACTCACAAGAAGTGAAGGTTTTGCACAGTCTTACTCTCTATGTACTTGATGAAGAGGGGATTAATATGAAGGGCAAATGAAACTTTTAGGGGGAGGTCCTGGGAGGATGAGACAAAACGTTAATTGTTATTTCCATTTTTTCGGAGAGGAAAAAAATAATTAGTAAGAATAGTAAGAAATCTAATGAGAATATTAATGTCTGCATTAGGAGATTATATGGTTTGCAAACAATAATGAAGACCATATTAGTAATCAAAGAAACGTTAATGAAAACTTCTGTCTGCTGTGATAATCATGAAGAAAATGTTGCCTCAGGAGAAAAAATTTAGAGGTGAATGGCGAAGACAATTTTAGCAAATGTAAGGTTTAGGTGAGAGAGACTCATAATAATATAAACAGTAAACCTGGTTAAGACCAGGACTAAATATAAAGAATTCACTAGGGAAACATAACAGACGTCAAAAAAGGTCTTTAGTTATCTATGTGTATAAAATATCTGAATAATAGAAAAGACTTAGAAGTTGATGGGAACACTAGTGAGGATTTGCCATATGGCGGGATTGTTTAACCAAATGGATGACTACAGTGCTCTATGTACAGAAGATCTAATAATATTATTCGAAACAGGTGACAGAAATAAATGAACGTAAGCATGGTGAAGTAATATGAATATATGAAAGATAAGAATAAAATGAAAGTTGGGAGGCAGACTTGATTAAGAAAGTGAGTTGGATGATAGAAGACTTAAAATGAAAAGGAGTATGGTATATAGATGACAAAGGAACTATAAATAAAGGGTAAAAATGATTGTTAGAGGTAAGCGTTGAAAGACCATGGACGCCAAAATGAACTGAAGTAGCTACCATTTATAAAAGTGTTTAATGAAGAAGCTGGAATACCTGAAAGGGATTTAGGTCTAACTCATTTCATGAAAAAGTGAATTATGAATGCTGATAAAAGTAATGGAACTGTGGTGCCCATTTAAACGAATTGTCATAACATTTTTAACACGCAATATGAACTGAAACTCATGGTAAGATAGAGATCAGATGAAGAAGTGAAAAAAAGGACATAATTGCAAACACATAATAGGTATTGAAAAGATAGTAAAATCTTTGCTGCGTGAAGTTTTGGAAATACACTGTGGTGTATCTCTGTTATAATTAAAAAATATAGTTACATGTATGTTGGGCATTTTTTTGCAACGTATTTTATTTCATGATATTTTAGATAGAATAAATTTCGAATTAATTTTTGGAAATCGTTCCATAAAATGTTGAATTTTTCTAAGTTATTGATCAATATTACATAAATACAGTGAATTCAATAATACATGATCTTAAAACGCAAACATATCTTGTAATATTTAAAATTAGAAGATGTTGATTTAATATCCAAATTTATCATTTGAAATAACTGGATTTTCGTCAGGAAAATTATGATTTCGGACCATGAAGAGTATTTTCTTGGTGATGGAATTTATGACGCTAAATAATGAGGTACTTTGTTATACGATAAGTCTTCGTGATTTAAAGCAAGCCAAGAGTACTGGGGATCAGATATCAGAAGCAAGAAAAATAAAAGAAGGAAAGAAAAAACAGTTCTTAAATCTCCTACACTGAATTAGATGGTTTTCATAAAATTGAACTGTGAACTGTTTGCTCATCAAATCAAAGTGATTTATATGTTGAGAGTTGTTCATCTGTAAGCTAAGATTAGGAGGTGATGAAAATGGTGATAGTTCCTTTGAAACTGTTTCTTTGCAAATGATAGCATATTATTTGTCACGATGGAGAGTAAATATTAATTTGTACTGCAGCTTAAAGACCTACTATATGCTTTGCAGAAAACACCACTTTACCTCATATTATATTTGTTGTACGTTTACGGGAATCTTGAGATATTGCTTTGATTTCTTTTTTCGTTTTATATAAGCGGACACACAGTATTAATAACCATATACTTTAAAACATAGTAATATTTAATTTTCTATATTATTCTATTCACTGTGTCCTTCCCTTCATTATGCAGCAGTAAGCATCTTCCATTCCACCTAGAATGCACACTTTCATTCGCAACTTCAGAGAGTTGCAAGTCTTTTCCTCATACGGAAATTTCCTTTTTGACCCTTTATGAAAGTATCAGTACTTTTCTTTTTCTCTGATTTCTTCCTTTCCTTCTTACGTTCCATAACTGCACCAGGGCTCGCTGTCATTACAAACATCCACTCCCAATCGTGGCCACCATAAGATTTAAAGGGATTTTAGTCCCACTTGTTGCAGCTGTTCTTTATTTCTTGTGAGTGCCCGTTTCCCTTCTGCCGATTAAATCTTCATATACGGGCCGCTCTGGGAGAAGGAGTCCGTGCTATTATATAACAGGCTTGATCTATACGACTATAAGAAACTGTATACGTCCATCTTTATATCTTTTTTTATCATATATCAACCACTAAATTGTCTAAATTTTAACGCTGTTCCATCATTCTTCCTCAATTTAATTTCATGTCCTATCAAACTGACTAGTTTTCACTCGTACCCACCTTCTGATCTGTCTTTATTACCATTTCCCCCTTACACGAAAATTACCTTTCTCTTATTTACATCATGCATTCAATTCCAGCAGAATGTTTTCCTAAGGTGTTGCCTACATATTATTTCCAGTTTAACAATACACATTAATTCTTCATTTTCATGTCGTGGATTTCGGAACAAAATATCCTTTTTATTCACTCAATACACATCAAAGCTTTCATCTACAGAATCTATTTCCCTATCACCTGATATCCTTAACTTGAAACACGCAATCCTATGATTCACATATTTTCAGTTTTTCCTGTCCCCATGTGTTTCCTGACACAGCAGGAGTTATCCCTATCTTGTCCTACATCTTTCTGTCACACTAAGCACTTCAACTATGGTATTTTCATTTTGACTCCAAAAGAGGCAACATTTCTCTGTACAAAAGCGTTTACTGTCATACATCTCTCCCAACAACGCACATTCATATATATATATATATATATATATATATATATATATATATATATATATATATATATATATATATATATATATATATATATATATATATATATATATATATATATATATATATATATATATATATATATATATATAAGCAGTCCCACAGGAAAGTGACAGGTAGAAGTTCAGTACCAAGCTCTTTCACGTTTATTATCTCATTGTTCACAGATACTATCAAACCTTCTTATAAAGACTTTGAATCAGTCTATAATTCTTCTTTTTCTCTTCTGGCAAGCTTCTCAGGAAGAAGGAAAGTTAATCTTGATTCTTTCCATTTATTTTTTCTTTCTCTGGTCGATGGACTGTTTCCCCACCACTCGGCAACGTCATTAGGACTGGATTACAAATTGACATCCTTGAACTGGTTGTGATATGTAGCTTTGTTACCACTGGCAATTATCCTCTTCATGACCTTGACCTCATCCTTGAACTGGCTTATGTGAGGCTTAGTAATACAAAGCCGCCCATCACAAGAGAATAATTGCCAGCAGCATGACACATCGAATCCTGACTAAAGGATTTCCTTATGTGTCTACTGCTGCCTGAACCTAGCCAGCACCCTTGTAATGCGAAATATCGCAGGTCTCCATAATAATGGGTGAGTCGACCAACATAGTATACAAATTTAATTGTACCAAAGGTTCATGTCAAGCCCTTAGCAATTACTAAGTACATCACACCATTACCATTCTGAGCAGGCAATTGCAAGCTCACTGCAACCAGAAGGTAATATTTCAACACTACATAGACAACCACGACGGTAAACAAATGCTAGAAGAATTATTAGACAGCACACAGAGATGCCCAGTTCCAATGATTGCGAATAGCAGAAGCTCTGAGTATAAATCAACAACGGCCAGCATTAACTATACAGAGGAACATGGACTTCATCCTCCCTTCTTTAAGGAAACCACAGGACATCCATGAGAATGCAAAGGGAAACACGAGTGGCAGAACACCCCAGGACATGACTACTGATAACAAATCAAATCAAGTCTATTGGCCAGAGGTGGGATATCATGCCCTTGCCCCCGCACTTGGCTGCAAGCTTCAGCATAGGACGCATCCTATGGAGCACCAGGAATGCCCATGCTGCCGCCAAAACCGCCAGCTAGAGAATGAGACCCACTAATGGATAGAAATTCAGCACTCTAATGACGTCATGTTTGAAATTCAAATGTCCGCATGCAGTAATAAAAACCTTAAATGTTAATTTTTGATACATTCCTGGTGACGCCGCCGAGAGCCGGGGAAACGGTCTGTCAACTACGAAAAGAAAAAGTAAATGGAAAGTATCATGAAAAGCTTGCCAGAAGACAAAAAAGAAATATATCACAAGTATAATAAGGAATTTCTTATGGTCAAATCAAACTTTGAGATTAATATTTTCCATTTAATGTATATCTATGATCTTTTAGATTATGTTTAATTAATGTCATGAAAGAAAACATTGATGAATAAAGCACACTGAAGATTGGAGACTTAATTCTGAGAAAGGTAGAACCTTTACGAATGACCGTCACACAAAATAATGTCAGACCATCCTTCTCATGAGTCGGGTTATAAGTTATTGAATCTACATAAAGGACAATAGTTTATAACAAAAATAGATATTTCAGAAAACATAATCATACTAAAGAATAATGCAGTTAAAGGTAAAGCCAAGTAAATCATTTTACGTTTATTGTAAAAAAGATACGAAAATAAAAAAGAAAGCTTTATGATTATCATTAAGAAAAATTATCATACGCACGCCCACTGAAAAAAAAAAAAAATATATAAATATTGTGATATATATATATATTTATATATATGTTTCCACACTAACTTTTTCTCAACCACTAAGACAAACACTAAAACGTGTTTTATATAAAAATATATATATAATTTTTTTATATAATATATATTTAAGTAGATAGCTCATTAGGTTGAGGCTACCAGTGACTAATGTGGGAACAATATTGTAGAAATAGAAAGTTTAAGTTTTTGTATTTATATTTGTTTCCACACTAACTTTTTTCTCAACCACTCAAGACAAACACTAAAACGTGTTTTTATTACCAAAAAAATATATATAAAAGATGAATTTTTTAATTAGTGTTACGTCAATGATGAATTTTTAAGTAGACAGCTCATTAGGTTGAGGCTACCAGTGACTAATGTGGGAACAATAAGAGGGCTGACATACTATAAAAGGCCATCAAGTCTCTGAAACGCTTTTCAACTGTTTCACGAATAAATATTTTCACGTCTCTCTCTCTAGCTGGACCCCTTTCTCTCTCTCTCTCTCTCTCTCTCTCTCTCTCTCTCTCTCCTTAAAATGAATATGCATACCTCTGTAAACATTACGGTAATAAAAGATGATTTTTTTTGAATTGATTAGTGATTATGTCCCATTATTGGCTTCCCAATAAGGATACGATTTCTTTTTTTTTTACTTTAATTCTTTTTTGGCGTGGCTTCTGATTGGTAACAGAATTAAAAAAAAAAAGCATTTTCGTTATGTTTCACGAATAAATAATCACATTTAAGTACGAATTTCAATCTTTAGCTGGACCCCGATTTCTAATTACTTCGATCATTGACACTGACAGTGAGTAGCATTTTAATAAACGGCCAAATTCTGCGGTTTATCGAAATGAGATATAATTGACACATAGCGTTTAGACCTCGATGCTACCATAGTTCATTTTATCGTGAATGAAAATATAGATTGCGAAGAATTTTAGGGTAATATATATATATAATCACATAATATATATATATATATATATATATATAAACGATTTACTTATTTAAAATTATATAGGAGAAATCAACATATATATATATATATATATATATATATATATATATATATATATATATATATATATATATATATATATATATATATATATATATATATATATATATATATATATATATATATATATATATATATATATTTCATCAACCAGAAACATTTTCCTTATTATGTTGATGTCTATTATCATTCTCTACTAATTATTAATTCATATCTAAATATAAATATTTTTTTCTTTTTTAACGTATTTAAGGATTGCAGTTATTAATTCATTGAGTCACGAAATGAATATTTAAGACAATGTGCCAGAAATAATAATAAAATGTATCATCTAAGGTGTTTTCTTATATGGTAATGGAAAATAATTATAAAATTTTAACTGTTGGTTACATGATAATATTTTTGGACTTCAAAGTATGAAGAAGTTTTTCACGTAACCATGCTCTGTCGGGGATACTCTCTTTGGATGACCGTTAAATAAACAGCTAATTTTTGGCTCAAAGAAACAAACGCAAAAAGTATTTTTTTATAATTACTAAATTGGAAATATTAATATTTTTGGCTTCATAATGAAGTGTCTACTACGTTATGGCGTTTATCTTCAATATAATGTCTCCGAATTATTGTTCAAATATTTTCCGCGAAAGACAATAAGGCCATTTTAGACTCAGCTAAGAGATAACTTGCAAAAATATATAAATTAAAAATAAAAAAGTAAGTTATTAAATATATAACAGCGATATAAACACACTACATAGACTATTATGAACAAAAATGTACCTTTAATTATATAGATAGATTAATGGAAAGCAATATAAGACTCATTGATAAAGATTTTGGCTCGTATGACGGTAAACACATTCAAGGGGCAAGGAAAGGAATTTTGTGCATATGTCTATACTTTCGTGAATGGAGCGTATTTTAACATGCACCAGAGAGAGAGAGAGAGAGAGAGAGAGAGAGAGAGAGAGAGAGAGAGAGAGAGAGATGGAAAATTCATTTTTCAATCAAGGGTACCCTGGGTCGGTACCGAGCCAGTTTGAGCGCCGCCTTTGAACTTGGCTGACTGAAGACCGCGGATATTCATGGTATTCATGATCTGTTATTGACTTTATGGATAAATAAAAAAATAAATAAAATAAAACACGATTTTATTAAAATGCAGTAAAAATGTGCAAAAGGATTTTCTTACAATTAATCATGTCTACAAAAATAGAAGCATGGGCACTAAACATGGAAGGAAATGCTAGAAGAAAAGAAATACATATATATTTGATCTCTTGTAGCATTTCCTTCCATGATTGGCGCTCACGCTTTTATTTCTGTAGACATGAGCAATTGTAAGAAAATCCTGATGTCTCAAAAATTATTTTTCACTTTTTAGTCCATTTTAATAAAAGCGTGTTTAAAAATTTTTTTTATATATATTTTTTTTATTTTATACTTTTTAGTTTTGACAGAAATTGTAATCGATTTATGAATGTAGCTAACGAAATTGATGTCGAGCCAAAGAAGTTTGAAAAATCTTTAGTTATCTACAGAGTCAAAGAAGTTGTGAAAAATCCGAAGAGTTTCATACAAATCCTGGGGTACTGGGAGAGGTCACTGTAGGGTCACTAAAGGTCACTGCTGATTTACTGATCATGTACAATAAGATTGTATTGTCACCGGGACTGAGTAACCAAGCAAAATTTTAAGCCCATTGGATGAAGGGAATAGGCTGAAAATCGAGTTACAAGATTTGACCAAGACAAAAAAACAAACAGACAAAAAGAAAGCTAAATAACAGCATATAATAATAAAAAGAGATATTTCTTCTTGGAGAAATTGAGTCCATTTTCTCTAAGATAGTGCACATAAGTGTTTTAGGTAAAAAAAGAACATATTTTTCATTATTTTGCTATAGATAGAAAACAATTGTATACAAATGTTTCATATAAAGAGAATAAAACACTTTTAGACCCAATTTTTACGAAAATATATTTTAACTTTTCACTTGAAATACGCCAGTAGGATAACAAAGCATTCGCTACTGATATTGCTTAGACAAGATACCCTTAGTTGCTTATAATTAAGTTACTTTCCCGTTTCTATTTATTCCTTCGAATAAACGTGATTTACTGAATCTCCAATAAGTTATCACTTCTGAAAATGTATTCTTTGTCACTTATTTAATTATCACTTTTAATGAATATTCTTTCGCACAGAGAGAGAAAATGGGGAAAATGCTGTTTAGCATCATCCTTATCTATGAAGAAGAGAAAGAATTCCCTTTTATTTATATTTGGAAATCATTTCCTCCCGAAAGCGGCCTCTAGCAATGGGCCAATGAAGGCGGACCTTTCCAGTCACTTTGAAGAACTTCCTTTGCTCTTTCCGACTTTACCTTTTACTCACCGACTATGTAGATTCGGTTCTCTTCGTTCTTACTAATTTAACTTGGGATTTCTTCGTTTAAGTTGATTTTCTCTTTAATCTTGTGTATAACATAAAGAAAAATTAAGATTTTCATACATTTCACCCTTATGATTTTGGTTTGCTTTCAGATTTCATAAATGTTTTTCTCCTACATCTTGTTACAGAATTTGAGTCTTGTGTGATAAGATGCTTCTTTGATGTTTGAATGTTATCGTTGACTTTCTTCGTCCCCAAGGTCAATATTTTGTGTTTTGAAGATCAATTTATTCTCATTCTCTGGAGAGAGGTTGTATTAATTATTGCATGTTTTAATGTAATCGTTATCTTACGGCGCTTGCAACTTCAAGTTTTAGTTTTTCTTTTTACGATCAGTTTATTTTGATTGTCTGAAGAGAGGCTGTATTATTTAATGCAAAGTCTCGTCGACTTATCCATATTCACGTGAAAAATGTTTAGAATATGTTTCATCAAATATATGGGATTCTGTGACAATGTTGTTTTTATACGTTTTAACTTTCACTGCCTGTTAGACTACAGTAAAAGGACATTAATGTATTTGTTGCCTGTAATTATTAAAAAATAGCGTAACTTTCAGTATCATTCAGTCCCTACACGCTGGTTCTGTTGTCATAAAAGATTCCTCGAAGGGTTTATGAAATCAGTTAGCGTAGAAATACTATCAGAATAGATTCGAAGAATCTATTTGTTGGTAGCTGATTCAATAAAACATTGATTTAATCAAAGATACATAAAAGCATTCCCAAATTTCATAGCCGTGGAGTAACGAGATTGTGGTGCTGGGCCTCGAAAACGATTTAAATCTTAATATTTAGTACCAAAACAATCTCTCTCACATCAGCAGATAAAAACGGGTATTCTCTCTCTCTCTCTCTCTCTCTCTCTCTCTCTCTCTCTCTCTCTCTCTCTCTCTCTCTCTCTCTCGTCTCTTTCTTTCCATAGTACGTCTAAACAACTTTCTCTCTCTCTCTCAGAAAATGTATCAACGCCTTCTGAATGCAAAAAACACAAAAAAAAAGAGGTAAAAGATCTTTAGCATACACAAGCCGCTCACAGAATTTCTCGTTCCGCTTCGTTTATACTGCAAGGAAATTTTACTACTTAATATTTCTTAAATCTCCCATCCTTAAAATGTTTGACGAAATACAGTACAATAAAAAAAAAAAAAAATAAAAGAGGA
>NC_089764.1:6344842-6429842 GCF_040412425.1 Macrobrachium rosenbergii | reverse complement strand
AAGACGTAGGTAAGTTATACAACAGGAAATCATCGATACTTTGAAGACGACCAAATTCCCGCTTATCATTGATGAAACGACTGATGTTAGCACATCTAAAACTTGCGCCGTTGTTGTGAGGCACTACGACCCAAAAGGAGAATGCATTCAAACGAGGTTGCTTGGTTTGTCGAACGTCTATGACAGTTGAAATGGCGCGGCAAGTCAAGGTTCAACGGGACAGCACCTATTTGATCTTATTGAGAACCTGCTGAACGATAACGGCATTCCAATGGAAAATGTAATTGGTTTTGCTTCGGATGGTGCCAGCAACATCATGGGTAATTTTAACTCAATGGCATATTTATTGTAGCACCAGGCATAACAATCTTGAGATGCATTTGCCACTCCATCCATCTGTGCGCATCAAATGCTGCAAAAACACTGCCTCGGAGCTGTGAGAACTTACTAGGGGGGGTTTATAGCTATTTCTCCCATAGTGCTAAACGGAAAAGTGAGTTTGCTGAATTTCAAGTATTTTGTGACACTGAACCACACAAAATACTGCATGTTGCTCAAACCCGTTGGCTTTCATTTCACTCTGCTGTAGCTCGGGTATTAGAACAGTGGCAACCACTTACTGTGGATAGGCTAACAACATCCAAGTGCATATATGATGGACTCAGAGATCCTCATTGCATTTATATTTTACATTTCTGAATTTTATTCTCCCCAAGTTTAATGAATTCAATCTGATTTTCCAAAAGAATGAACCTATGATACATCTATTATATGATGAATGCAAGACTGTGTATTGGGAATTACTAGAATTCTACTACGATCATTATGCATTAAGGAATACTGACATCTCTGAAATAGATCCGAGTGAAGAGAGCAAGTTCGTTCCTTTACAACATATTTATCTCGGAGCGAAGGTTCATGGGCTTCTGCAGACACCTGAAACAAGATCAAGTTTAGCCATGATAAATGATATACGAGCAAGATGTAGGCAAGTCATGGTAATAGCTTGCATGGAACTGAAAACCCGGTTTCCTTTTAGTTCCAAGCTTTTGAAATATTGCAGCAATTTTTCTGTTTCTAATTGCTTAAGCACTGATGGAAAAAAACGCACACTAACGCTATACGGCTTGGTAAAAGAGGTGCCTAGAATTCTACATGAAATTCATATGCTGTCTTTGGATGATGAATGGCGACGTCTCTCTAGGACTCCCATCCCAGAAGAACTGAAACAGGCCAGGAGTCCTGAGGCGTTTTTTATTGGATTATCAAAGCTTCAGAAAGGAGTGTCAATATGTTGAACATATTGACACTCCTTGTTCATATTGACACTCCTTTTTCAAACGCTGATGCAGAGAGAATTTTTTCAAAGCTGAATCTGGCATAGACTAAAATCAGAAATAAATTGCTAACATCTACTCAAGCAAATTTAGTAAGAGTCTCAGAAGCTGCAAAGTGTAAAGGGAGATGTGTTAAATCTGAACCCACGGAGGAGATGATGAATGCTCTACTGACAATTGATCTTAGAGATGTGAAAGATGAAGACATGGAAGAAGAGGAGGAAGTTATGTAGATAGATAATGAAACATTTTTCAAATATGAAATGTTATGTTTGAGAAATATAAAACGCAATATTTGTTATATACAAAAGGCAATATCTGTTAAATATAAATTGCAATATTTGTTAGATATAAAATTAGATATTTGTTGAATATGAAATGCTATATTTATTATACATAAATTGCAATATTTTTTTTACTTTTAAACAATTTCTCATTCAAATACATATTATAAAAGATAAGACTCTCATCAGAATATGACGGTGACATTTGATTGATTTACATAAATCTGTTAATATATTATCATATTTCCTATATGATTTAATGAGTTATATACTGATACATAAATGCTGTTATGTTTATTACAAACTTATTTGTAAATATATTTTGTACAAATAAAAAAGGAAAAAATCATACTATTCATATATTTATATATGTGTATGTATGTATACTGTATATATATATATATATATATATATATATATATATATATATATATATATATATATATATATATATATATATATATATATATATATATATATGTCTGTGTGTGTGTGCTACATAGACCTTAAGATAAATAACGAAACTTACCAATATATATTATATATCAACTATTAAATGATTCTATATTTTCTGACGGTTTGTATCACTTAAAATAAATATGAAAATTCGTAAAGAATCACGCTAAGGAATGTATTGAGATAAAATTAAACATTTTATAGTATATATATATATATATATATATATATATATATATATATATATATGTATATATATATATATATATATATATATATATATATATATATATATATATATATATATATATATATATATATATATATATATTATATATATATATATATATATATATATATATATATATATATATATATATATATATATATATATATATATATATATATATATATATATATATATATATATATATATATATATATATATATATATAGATATATATATATATATATATATATATATATATATATATATATATATATATATATATATATATATATATATATATATATATATATATATATATATATATATATATATATATATATATATATATATTAAATAACGCACCTAAGCATATCAAATTAAAATAAATCGATGAAATCCCTATGTGCGAAGTTCATGATCATCATATCCCATGAATAAGTGCGGTAAACAAGTGATCAATAATATTACTTCCACAATCTCCTATGTGCATACACAGCTTTGAGCGCTATAGCCGATTCACTTAAGGTAGATTCTTGGGCCTACGAGACGTTTGTTTGGCGGCCTCTGATTGGCTGGTACCGGGAGGCAGGCGACTCGCTCACTGTCTCATTTTTGCGTATGTACAGTAGCTCAGAAAACTAGCAATATGTTTATATATTTCTTCATTTATCTCACGTTTTGCACAAGATAGGAAAGTTTTGGTCATACCATAGGATTCGGTATTAATTGTACAACTAAATATGATTTCCTGAAATCAATAAGAGAATACACAAAGGAATTACAACGAGTAAAAGTGAAGAGAGACGCATTTAATTCTTTATAACCGTTTTTACTTATCATCGGATTTTGTATCATTCATGCGATCAAGATAAAATAAAACTTGTGTTTTCATACAATAAATTCACCCTGAATACTCAGGTACTTTCAGATTTTAGATGCACGTTATATGTGAAGAGAAGATGAAGAATATGTCTTATTACGTTGCAACCGTTCTTGACGCAGTTTGCCAAGAGACGTGATGATCTGCAAGACACCGCGTTGGCCATCGCAGCCGTTGACAGTTGCCAATTAGCGATGTGAGAAGTTTGCAGTTTCGGCAATATTTGCTGAATATTATTGTCATTACATTTTCTGTAAATAAATGCACAGAATTCACATTAAGACTGTCGAACATTTTCACTCCAGTATTATACTGTATATGTCTGTATGTCTGGACATATCTGCTACGAAAAAAAAAAAATAATCAGATGGATGCATCTGGATATGTTGGGTTCAATTTAGTCTAGAAATTTGCATACATACTGTAGACTACATGATAAATAACAGGCCTACATAATGGTGAGTTCATTATTATGCCCGCTCATTTCTCTGGTCAATAACATCAAAAGCTTATTTTTCATATGTTCATTCAATGAACGAAAGTACATTTTTTTTTTTCTTACCATTAAATCTGTTGGCGATGTGTAAATTGAAGCCAGCACATCCAGATGCATCCATCTGATTATTTTTATTTTTTTGTATCAGATATATCCAGACATACAGACATATACAGTATAATACTGGAGTAAAAATGTTCGAGAGTCATAATGGGAATTCTTTGCATTTATTTACAGAAAATGTAATGACAATAATACAGCAAATATTGCCGAAACTGCGAACTTCTCATATCGCTAATTGGCAACTGTCAACGGCTAAGACACAACGCAGTATCATGCAGACCATCATCACCGTCTCTTTGCAAACTGCGTCAAGAACGGATCCAATATAATAAGACATATTCTGATTTTCTCTTCACATATCACACGCATCTAAAATCTGAAAGCACCAGAGTATTCAGGGTGAATTTATTGTATGAAAACACAAGTTTTATTTTATCTTGATCACATGAATGATACAAAATCCGATGATAAGTAAAAACGGGTATAAAGAATTAAATGCTTCTCTCTTCACTTTTACTCATAATTCCTTTGTGTTTTCTCTTATTGATTTCAGGAGATCATATTTAGTTGTACAATTAATACTGAATCCTATGGTATGACCAAAATTTTCCAATCTTGTGCAAAACGTGCGATAAATGAAGAAACATATACACATATCGCTAGCTTTCTGAGCTACATACGTAAATATGAGACAGTGAGCGAGTCGCCTGCCTCCCGGTACCAGCCAATCAGAGGCCGCCAAACAAACGTCTCATAGGCCCAAGAATCGGCTATAGTAGGTACGCTAAACAAGTACGATACTCAGTATTTTTAACGAAGGATTTTCAATGACAGACTCCTCGCTTTTAGTTAATTTGCTCTGTACAAAGGTAATGTCCAGAGTTTCAAAAATACATGTTTGGAGCTCACGTTTCATAGACAATGAAACTTCTAATATAATATATACCTGCATTTCTGCAAAACCGGTAAAGGTCAAGTGACAACCACAATCATCTATCTCCTCAGAGCGCCAACCCATTATCATTCACCTGAGTTCATTGTCTTATCCCGTTCGATACTTTATATCACTATATACAGCAGATAGCCTACAGATGAAGAAAACATGAGTGGCCGCAAACCGCGTGATTATATATCGGAAATTTGGTTCCCACAAGATTGCTATTCTTCTTCAGAAGAAATTGAAGTTGAAATTTGTAAAACTCAGGACGACAATAAATTAGTGGATTCATATGATTCACATGATTACATATTAAAGGTCTTTTCCCCTGAAGATTACTCATCTTTAGACGAAGCTGATGATGAACAAGAAAACAGTGAAAATAAACAAGACAATAGTGTTATAATATGTGACACGCAGCCTCAAAATGTAATAATGATGACGAGGAACAGTGCATAATTATATCGTCAGATAGTGATGAACACATTCAGATATTACACATATCAGTGACACAGACTCGGATGAAACATATTGTTTAAAATTAGAAAATTAAATAATTTAGTTTAAGGTGAGAATTTCGTTTTCTTTGATTTCACATAGAAGCCAAAAGTAAACAAGCATCGCTTGAAAAACGTAACTAAGCGCTTGCGGAAATTTTATGCGGATACAACGGCAACACTGGTTCGTGCATGTCTTCTGGGGTGTCCAGTCACCCCACAGGACTAATACAGGTAGCCTCCTCTGTGATATAAATTTGGAATAAATTGCTACTCTTAGTGTGTTTTAGCATTACATTTTGTATTCTATTTATTTATTTTGTTTATTTATTTCGTATTTTATATGTTTTATCATTTATGGATTTATAATTTTATTACTTACAATTATTTACAATTATTTATTTACAGTTGTTTACAATTTATTACTCTTTCGTTTCAATGAAGAATTCTACCTTTAGTTCAAGTTCTGATGATGTGTAACTGTGGTTGTGGGTATTTTCAAAATGTTATTTGAATTTACATTGCTTTAATATTTCATTAGTTGTATAATAAATTTTATTATATTATATGTTACTATCAACCACTTACAATCAATTCAAATGGTTGGACAGAGAATATAGATATATCGATAACCCACCAGTTTGACTATTATTTACATAATAATAGAACTATGAAAATTTTTATTTTGGGGTGTATAAACACCCGAAGGGACTTAACCATTTTCGATAGCCCAGAGGGCTAACGAAGGGTTATTACCACTCTCCTGGTTGTTATAATGATAGTACTTAAATAGCAAGATAAACTGAAAAATATAGATTTTTTTGTGTCTATTTACACTCGTCAGTCATTCGATCACAAGACTCCTACACACGGAACCTTTTTACATTCTATTATATCCATCAGCAGCTCTTGCATATTCATTGCTCGGTATAATGTGGTTCGGATTCCACAGTAAGCTGTAGGTCCCGTTGCTAGGTAACCAATTGGTTCTTAGCCACGTGAAATAAGTCTAATCCTTCGGGCCAGCCCTAGGAGAGCTGTTAATCAGTTCAGTGGTCTGTTTAAAATAAGGTATACTTAACTTAACCTTTAAATTACTATTACCATTACCTTTAAAATAAACTTTCCAAAATTCCCCAACATCAGAGTTCACCATAAGATAAGATAACTTAAACGTCCCTTTAAGCAACAGCGTGACTCGTTGTTTACCAAGGTTCCTATTATAAAGCGTTATCTTGTCTACTTAAGAAATTAAAACTATATAAAACTGTAAAATCAATTAACCTATGCGTAATAGTCAACGCTTTTTTTATTGGTAACTTTTATAAACAAAAGTTCGGCGGTAGCGAAGAGAGCCCCCTCCCCACTGCTAGCGAGCCTTTATGTGGAAATTGTGAGAATTTTGCTACCAATTAAACATAGAATATCATTTACCTTGGATAATGTTTGATATATCGGCGTTCTGAGGCGACAGATGGTGATATTTCAAAGCTTGTTTTTCAGTAGGCTGAATTAGTTGGTTACAAGTATTAAATTCACGCTTAAATGGGAAAAAGAGAAACTACTCTTTTGAGAAGGTTTGTTCATAAGAGGACAGGGAATATACGCTTGTGCCGTAAAGCTAGCTTCTGCCTTTTCATAGATTCATTTCGTAAGGTACTAGGATGTTCCATTGTAGACAATGTTTGGTTGTTGTTTGTTTCTGAAGACAATGCGTCAACATCTCACCCACTTACTTTATTCACTTAAACAAAGGCCCCTTAAATAAAAAGAAAATAGAGTTCAAGAACAATATTATACTCCCTAAACGAGAAAATATTAAAAAAAGGAGCTAAACTGGTCAATACCTGAAAATTCATTAATTTTTCATGGTATTAAAGTTATGAGTAGTTCGCTAATAAATGTATCTGTTACAAATCCCCCAATTTGACAATGTAATAAGTTTTTTTCCTGTGTTCATACTGGTATTATACGTTCATAAATCCCATTACAGATGTGGCACAGCAAAAGAGGAACACTTGCTTCATTTCAGCGTTAAGACTTTAAGAGGGAAATAGCCTTGCTTTCTCCTCTGGAACCTTAAAATGTCTTGATCAAAGAGATACGTCTATCGCTGAAGGATTTGGAAAGGATAATTGATATAAAGCAATTAGTCGATCAATTAGAGAGAGAGAGAGAGAGGTGTGGGGGGAGGGTTATATCTGAGGAATAGTTCCGGCTTGAAAGGGTAGACATTTCCTTTCAAGGCTCTATCCTATTTAGTTAATATATTAAAAATATATTAAAGTTTTCCCTAAAGGAAGTATTACCACTGAAGGTCGTATCCTTCCTATTCTCCAATATATATATATATATATATATATATATATATATATATATATATATATATATATATATATATATATATATATATATATATATATATATATATATATATATATATATATATATATATATATATATATATATATATATATATAGTCCATTAAAACGCCAAAAGGTAGAAAGTTATTGGTATATTTCAGAGACCAAACTGTCTCCTCTACTGGCATGTATATAAATGAAGTAAAGAATACAGACAGGCGGTATTTATACTAAGAAATCCAGAAGTCACCCGTTACGTTACTCCAGTTGATGGCTTCTTAATCTTCTTAATCGATGGTTGGAGGAAGATTTTATGTAGAGTATCCGAGTCCCATGATCCTTTTCATAGATTCATCATATTTCTTTGTTTAATCAGGGCTGGCTTTTGAACCAACAATTGCTGCTATAAATTATACGAGTCGCATTCCACTTTACCCTGTGGTTATGGTTATATGGTTAAAAATAGCTGAGCTCTGTTGGCCATACCGTACTGACCTTTTATGTTGTATTAATCTCTTGGGGAGTGATTTACCAGTAAAACCGATATACGATTTGCCACAGTCGAGGCAAGGTATTTCATATATCCCCGTGTCTGTGGCGACTGGCTTTTGTTGGACGGTAATCAGGGATTAAGCTAAGATATTTGGGCAGGTAAAAGCAAAAGGTGTGGGATTTTAATTTTATTGTTAGGCGTCTCTGTAGCCTTGTTTTGCGGGGGACGATAGAATGTTGTGTAAGCTTTATGGATCGCTTTCTCAATTACATGGTCAGGGTATTTCAAAGATGACAGCTGCCTACGGATTAGTTCAAATTCCTTTTCAAGGAAATCCGGGGAGCAAATCTGTAAGGCTCTTAAGAATAAATTGCCGGCTACACCGATCTTGATTGATCTGTCATGATAACTAAAATAGTGTATGTATGTAAGTGAAAAAGCTGGTTTTCTGTATGCGGTGAATTTGTATCCTGTCGTGTCTCTAATTATCAAAACATCAAGAAAAGGAATTTTATTATCTTTTTTTCACTCAAATTTGAATTTGATGCTGGGCACTAATGCATTAATTTTGAAAGAAATTCGTTAAAATTACCCCACCTGTCATCCCAAAATATTACTATGGTTAATTGTTTATATTGTGGATTTATGCTGCCTGTATTCATTATTGTTTGATGAAGCTTAAATGTTGTTCATCTTTTATATTACGTTTGTTAACTTTTGCTGTGATGCTAATGTTTATTTAAAGTAACTTTAATTTTGCTACATCTATGGTATTTTTTGACTCACTGATGGATTATGTATGATGTGTGATATGATTTATGTATTAATTTTTACCAAACTTGACTCATTTGTTAATATGTACATTACCTAATGTCAATAAACTAGTTTTAATGTTATTTTGCTGGTTTTGTTGTTCCCCTTTCTCGGCTTCTGCCAGTCTTTCCAGTCCATTTGTCTGTAATTGATGATGGAACCTGATGAACCGAGGTTTGGTTCATAACACTACCTATCGCATTCACAACGTCTTTCAGCTTTATTGCATTTATTATTACAGTTTCAAAATATTCCATGTATAGGTTGGCTAAAACAGAACTTAAAAGGGTGCCCATGCCGCATCCGAACATTTGTTTCTAGAATGACTTCGCGAAAAAAAAAGACGTTTTTGATACACATAATTCATTTAACTTTATCATTTTGTCTAGGGGTAGTGGGGAATGATCTGAATAGGAGGCTAATTTTTCCATCAAAAAGTGTAGAACGTCTTGTACTGGTACTTTTGTAAATAGGGAATCTACATTTAAGCTTAAAATTTTTATGTTGTGAAGTGGTATTTATGCTTCTTTTAATTTGTGACAGAAATCTTCAGAATGTTTCATGTGACTGGGAGAAAATGTGCCTAAGAAAGGGGAAAGGAGGCCGGCTAACCACTTAGAAATATTGCAGTTGAAAGCTCAGTCACATGAGATGATAGGTCTGAATGGAAGATTATCTTTGTGAGTTTTTGGGAGGTCCGTAAAAGTAAGGTAGTTTTGGGTTAATAACTTTAAATTTCTCCAATAGTTTAGTGCTCTTTTTGTCTTTACCAATTAATCTTACTTTTCTAAAAATAATCATCATACAATTACTTGTGGAACATAAAATAAATTACTGACTCACATCAGGATCGAACCCAGGTCTTTCAATTAAAAGATGAGACCGCTGCCAACCAAACCACACAAGTCATAAAAGAAGTTGAAACCTGAGTACCACTGTAACTAAGACTTTACTTGGGCAGGCTAGCTGCTTGCATACCAGCGTGTTTTCCCCAACTTCCCGACTCTGCAGTGACCCTGTTGGTATGCAAGCACTTAGCCTGCCCAGGTAAAGCTTTAGGTACAATGGTACTCAGGTTCCAACTTCTTTTATGAGTTGTGTGCTTGGTTGGCAGCAGTCTCGTCTTTCAATTGAAAGACCTGAGTTCGATCCTGATGTGGGTCAGAAATTTATTTTTGTTCCACATGTGACTGGGTGTGATTTTTCTAATATATATATATATATATATATATATATATATATATATATATATATATATATATATATATATATATATATATATATATATTAGAAATAATCAACACACAATCACGTGTGGAACAGAAATAAATTCTGACCCACAACAGGATTGAACCCAGGTCTTTTAGTTGAAAGACGAGACTGCTGTCAACCAAGCCACATTATTCAAAAAGAAGTTGGAACCTGAGTACCATTGTACCTAAAGCTTTACCTGGGCAGGCTAAGTGCTTGCATACCAATAGGGTCACTGCTGAGTCGGGAAGTTGGGGAAAACACGCTGGTATACAAGCAGCTAGCCTACCCAAGTAAAGCCTTAGGTGCAGTGGTACTCAGGTTTCAACTTCTTTTATGACTTGTGTGGCTTGGTTGGCAGCGGTCTCATCTTTCAACTGAAAGACCTGGGTTCAAACCTGATGTGAGTCAGTAATTTATTTCTGTTCCACACGTTGTTGTGTTGATTATTTCTGTAATATTCACCCAGAAAGGTTAAATCGAATGAAATGTTGACAATTGGGTCATTGCTGAGTCGGGAAGTTACGGAAAACACGTTGGTATTCAATCCTGGGTTTCGATCCTGATGCGTAGTTTAATAGAAATTTATATATATATATATATATATATATATATATATATATATATATATATATATATATATATATATATATATATATATATATATATATATATATGTGTGTGTGTGTGTGTGTGTGTGTGTGTGTGTGTGTGTGTGTGTGTGTGTGTACGTGTGTGACTTAGCTTAACAGGACAGACTAAGTAAGTGTGGGGTGTTCAACGAACTGCTGATGATGTTATTTTGAGTATGAAATAGGTAAGATATGAATGCAACACAGCCAGTGACCACTGTGTCGTATTTTGCTCTGAAGACATCTTTAATAAGAAAGGAAAAATAGACGCAGGTCTGTCATACGAAGACAAAGCTTATCAAGTTGTTGAACAGGTGTATGGCAGTTCTTAACAAGATAGCAGAGGTGGTAGAACGGAACTGTCTTGATGTCCATCAAGTGTAAGATTTGTTGCAGGATGGAAGAAAGACATTGTGAAATGTTTAATATCCAAATGGCATTTTGGCTCAATATATAGATAAGGTGATACTGTGGAAGAATATCCCAGTGACTGTTCTCTTGCTAGCCTTGTCCCCTCTACCACATTTGCTGTTACATTGCAGGTTTCACGTCCCAAAACATCAACATAATTTTAGGAATTAAAGCTAGAATGGTGACGGAACACAAGAACAATAAGGTCCCCTCTATCATATTAACTATACTGTAACATTTCGTTTAATAAACGAAAAAATAACGTATATTTAAAAATTAAGGCTAAAATTATGACAAAAAGGAATAAAAGTCAATATTCGCTACATTTCACATGCCAAGGATCATGTACCAAGTTTTGTTTTTACGGTGCTGTTGTAATTCTTAAAGCTGTCGCCGTGAGAAGCTGATCAACGTTATCTGTAAACCTAAAAATGCCAGAAGTATTATAGCTGAAACATCGTACATAGTTTTCAATTAAAGCAATGATTTCAGATGACTACGATTACAAGACTTGGAGAGAGAGAGAGAGAGAGAGAGAGAGAGAGAGAGAGAGAGAGAGAGAGAGAGAGAGAGAGAGAGAGAGAGAGAGAGATAATAAATTAGAAAACAGTTTTTTCATTAAATAATATAGCAGATCGGGGAAAAAGAAATGGATGATCGCAAAGCAGCTAAGAAAATTCATGTCCCAAGAGAGAGAGAGAGAGAGAGAGAGAGAGAGAGAGAGAGAGAGAGAGAGAGAGAGAGAGAGAGAGAGAGAGAAAAATAATAAATAAATAAATCCTGAAAAAATATATCAGACCAGGGAAGAAGAAATGTCTGATAAAGTAGTAGCCTAGATGTTTTAGATACCAAAGTCGATAAATAATTTTATCAACGTACATCTGCAGAAAAAGGTTCTTTTTTCTCTATTATTTTTTTTCACTCAACATTACTAATCTAATTTCGTGAAGCAGCAATCGACTTTCTTCTTCCTTTTCTTTTTTTTATGCCAAAATTTTCCTGCCAGAAACTCGAGGTTTGTTCTCTTTAAATAAAAATGCCTAAAAATTGAAGCTCTTCTTAATATACAATAAATTTTACCAGTGGAACTTCCTCATAAATCTCATATAAACCCTTAATTCTGAGTTCTTCTGTCGTTAAGGCAATCTTATAAATAACGAAGGATGGCCAAATTACCATAGAGAGCATCTGTCAATATTGGAGCTATATATATATTATATATATATATATATATATATATATATATATATATATATATATATATATATATATATATATATATATATATATATATATATATATATATATATATATAATGAAGGCAGGGGAAGCACACCAACAGGTCACGAAAGTCATATTTATTCAATTACAACGTTTCGAGGCCAACCAGCAGGCATCATTTTCAACCTACATCTAATGATACCTAATTAGTACAATAAAATTAAGTGACAAACATTAAAATATACAATATAAATTACATTAAAACAAACGAAGTTAAAAATACGAATAAGGACCAACCTTTCAGTATGGAAGCAGAGGAAGGACTGACCAAAAACGTAAACAGTTCACTAGAGATATAGAGGTGTAGACGTGGCTTGGGTGTTCAGTGTGGGGACCAGTTTTTTAATAAATAATGATTCATTAATTGTTAAAAGTTTGTGATTAGTGGCTCTGGCCCTTTGTCAGATCATCAGGACATCTATAAATGAAGTATCAAACATTAGAGCGCTTTCAATATATATATATATATATATATATATATATATATATATATATATATATATATATATATATATATATATATATATATATATTTGGGTGCAAAATAGTTTGGAGGTTTGAGTTTGTTTCAGAGTGGTTTCCCACATAACAATATGCATATGTATAAATATTATATTATATATATATATATATAAATATATATATATATATATATATATATATATATATATATATATATATATATATATATATATATATATATATATATATATATATATATATATATATATATATATATATATATATATATATATATATATATTGTTAAGTGGGAAACTACTTCTGAAAGCAAACTCAAACTCACAACCTGTTTTGCACCCAAAATAATGTAATTTCGCACTGATACCTAATGGAGGAGGGTTTGAGAAACTCAGCCCCTATGTAAATTTCTCTCCATGCTCCCTTTTTGGTGCATCTATTTATCTTTTCTAAAGAGCTAGTGACTGCTTGAATTACACCTGTTCAGATAAAAGGCGAATGGAGACGAAGCCTGCCAAAAACCCGCCAGAAAGGTTGAGCTCATAAAGACTGGTGAACATGGGTTGCCAGAAGTCACCAGGATTTGGGAAAGATCCCAACATAGCAAATGAGGTGACCAAACCGCCATCTTGTGATGATAGTGATCTCTGGGAGGAGCAGGATAATAAGCCCCGGAGGTCATATAAGGCAAGAAACAGTGGCTGTCACCCTCAGAACACCACGCCAACAGACCCACACACTACCCTTGCATGCCCCTCAGTGAGCTGCCCTCCACGTGGTCACCTTTAATCTCCAACTGCACTCTCATTTTCTTTTCTGAAGTGTGAGTTATCACAAAGACCTGACTCACTTAGCTCAGTGTGGATTTAAATGCAAGTATATCGTACCAGAATCGAGTTATCTTGGCGCCCTCTGTGCAGCCCTCGATTCACCCAAGATTGTTATAATTGTCCTTGTGTATCCGCTGGCATTATCAAATTGCAGACGGTACATCAGCTCTGGAAACACCGACTTGTCTTGTGCATCTTGCAGTGAAAAGGCCACTGCAATCAATTCTTCAGTATCCCTTTCAAGAGGATTAATGATAAACTATTAAAATTTTTAACAGTGATAGCATAACTAACCACTTGGCAGCCCCTCTTGGATCTGCCTATCATACCCTAGTCTTCTGATTGATGTGTTTAATTGTAGATACATTCCATTTAAAGTAAACCTAAGTGTTTATCTGCAAGCCCCTTGTTGAAGTATGGCCCTCAGCCCAACTGTTTTTTTTTCTACTAAGGTTCCTGCCTGACCTAGCAATTGCAACCAGATTTTTTCAAGGTGTACAAGTAAGCCCTCCTGTTCAGGAGCTTGACCCCAGATTGGACCCTTGAACAAGGAATACAATAAGGAGGTTGGGTAAATATAAGATATATATATATATATATATATATATATATATATATATATATATATATATATATATATATATATATATATATATATATATGTGTGTGTGTGTGTGTGTGTGTGTGTGTGTGTGTGTGTGTGTGTATGTATGCATGCGCATGTATGTATGTTTATGTATATAAATAACAAATAAACTTATAGCTCCAATATTCACAAATGCTCTCCTGTGGTAATTTGGCCCTCCTTCGTTATTTATAGGTATTCTTATCGACAGAAAAACTCAGAATTAAAGATTTATATGAGATTTATGATGAAGTTTCATTGGTAAAATTCATTGTATATTAAAAAGAGTTTCAGTGTTGAGACATTTTTTTTAAAGAAGACAAACCTCGAGTTTCTGACAGGAAAAGTTTGGCATAAAAAAAAGGAAGAAGATGAAAGTCGGTCGCTGCTTCACGAAGTTAGATTAGTAATGTTGAGTGAAAAAATAGAGAAAAAAGAACCTTTTTTCTGCACATGTGCGTTGATAAAATTATATATCAAGTTTTGGTATTTGAACCACCTAGGCTACTTCCTTATCAGACATTTCTTCTTCCCTGATCGATATATTTTTAGATCTCGTAATCTGCATGTTGCAGATTGAATCCTTACCCCTTTCAACTTGCAGTTATCAGTGACTAGCTAAGCTAAAAAGCAGGATGCGACACAAGAAACGAACCTGAGCGTAAAAATCCGCAAGCGCTCAGTTAAGGAGTTCCACACAGTGAGTACAGTGGTATGTTTTTATTTTATGTTAGGATAGGAAGTGAAATTGTGACTGAAAATATCAATAGGAAAACGTTAGGCACATGCATGCAACCCCGTTATCGAGAAGAGAGAGTTAGCATCCATTACACAAGCTTTTGACAGCCCCTGCATGAAGGCTTGCTTGTTTTTCACATAGGCAATCTAGTGAATTCCGAAGTGTTGTAAAAACGGAAATAGTGTGTATATTTCCTCCCTGCGTTATCCAGACAATTTGTAGTCTTGGAATTTTAGCTAGGGACATGCTAGAACCCACGTGGGTCACCCAGCAAATTTCCGTATCAATGGAGTTAAGAGTTTTACTCTCTCTCTCTCTCTCTCTCTCTCTCTCTCTCTCTCTCTCTCTCTCTCTCTCTCGTAGCAGTTAGGAATCCGTTAGGCAAATGTATAGAGTAAAATCTCAGAAAAGGAGGAAAAATTGTTCAGGCCACGTGAGCAAATAAACATACTTCATATTTGCATTTGTTTATATTCCTCCGTAAAGCAATGCACATGATAAATTCTATATCATCCAAAACATTTCCATTTAATAATCGCCCACTATTTCATTCATAAGTGTAATGAACCTCTTTTTTTGTTGTTTTGTGTTGGTTTGTGTTTTGTTTTGCTTAAAGTCTGCTGTGACCACATGGTTTTCACATCATTCCCAGTCTAATTTTCGCAAAGCCTAAGAGACAATTTTTATATTTGGGTTCCTCTAAATACACCTTAAGCAACATAATATTTTTTCATATTTGTGTTAATCTTTCATTTTGCTTAAAGTTAGCCGTTACCACTTGGTTTTCACGTCGTTCCCAGTCTAATTTTTGTTAAGCTTGAGAGAAAATTTTTATATTTGGGTTCCTCTAAATACGCCTTGAGAAACATCATATTTTTTCATAAGCATCCGGTCATCTTGGGAAAATCCCCACACCAACCAATGTCCTTCAAGCCAAGTGTGCGTACCAGACGACCTTGAAATGTCAGTAACTGAGCCAGAGATAACAAACCCACATGGTTATCGAGCCAAACAAACATTTCCCTTTCCGGTCACGTGTGAGGTAGGCTAAGATAGGGAAGTGTAATTTCGTATGCATGTGAACTTAGGCAAGCAAGGCCCATGCATGGTAAAATTAATTTTGTACTTATATCATGCTGGAGGAAAAGGCTCTTATTATTGTTGGCAAAATAAGCACATTTATCAGTGTAACTTACAAATACCATAAATTTATAATTTATCCACCTGTTGGCGATGAACTTATCACTCCTATAATCCTACTTAGAAGTGTACTTCTAAAAATGGCTGATTTCTAAAACACCACATTGTATCTGTGCGTAAACCTTACCTCCTCGGCACCAGTGTCTCTCAAAACATTCCCTTTTTTCATTAAGGTTTACACTTCATCTTTTTTGGGGGGGATTATTATCTTAAAATTGTTATGACACTCCCTGAGTTCCTAAACCTAACACGTATCATGGCTCCCCTAAAAATTTCTTGTCACAAGGAAACCAAGAAATCCAACAGACCAGTTCCCTACGAACAACCTCATGCTCTACTTGGCAAAACCAAAAATTTTGGGGGTGAATGGGCAAATGCTACAAGACAGAAGTAAAAAAAAAAAAGCTCAGTTTCCTGCAAACAAATTACGTCCTACAAGGTGAACCAAAAAACCCAAACTCGGGAACGGTCAAGCACTCCCTGAACCAAAACCCCTACATTCTTGCTATAGGCGGCCACGACCATGCATGAAATAAACTCCAAATTATGTCCTTCGGGACACTCTGAGTCTTTTGAGACATCCTAAGTCTTTCTAGACACCCTGAGTCTTTGAAGACACCCTGAGTCTTTTGAGACACCCTGAGCCTTTCGAGACACCCTTAGTCTTTTCAGACACCCTGAGTCTTTTCAGACACCTTGAGTATTTTCAGATGCCCCGAGACTTTTCAAATACCCTGAGTCTTCCTAGACACCTGGGTGTTTTCAGACACCCTGAGTGTTTTCAAACATCCTGAGTCTTTCAAGACACCCTGAATTTTAAGTCTTGTCAGACACCCTGAGTCTTTTCAGGCACCCTGAGTCTTACAGACAGCCTGAAATTTGAGTCCTTTCATACATATTGATTATCCTCTTACGTGCAAACCCTAAGTTCTCCGGAATGCCTTAACCCTAACTCTGCAGCCAGCCTCGTCATTGCACAAATAAAACCAAACCTCATCCTGTTTTAAACACACCTAAAGGATCACTCCCAAATAAATGTTATCTCCAAATGTCTATGATACCCTGAGCCCAGCAAAATGAGGACTTCAAGTTCTACATGTCCATGGGAAAGGACATGGGACTGTTAGGACTAGCCCTGAAGGACTGGTTTCAAGAGAGAGTAGACGATGCCAAGGTGGAAAGAAACGAGAAGAGGCAGAAAGGCAGGAGAAGGAGAAAGAAAGGTAGGAGAAGGAAAAAGCAAGAATAGCTCGGGAGAAACAAGAAGAGGTAGAAAGGCAGGAGAAGGAGAAAGAAAGAATACTCCAGGAGAAACCAGAAGAGGCAGAAAGGTAGGAGAATGAGAAAGAAAGACAAAAGAGGGAGAAAGAAAGGACTCATCAGCTTTCAATGGCAGCCAAAGGTGTGCACAACACACTAACGTCCTCTCCACATTCAACCCTCAGTAGTGTAGTCCCCCTCATAAGAAAATGTGATGAAACCAAGCCTGGAGCTTGGCTCGAACATATTGAAGAGGTCCGGAGGACCTATCAGCCCTCTACTGAAGAAGTGTCTGATCCTGGGGAGGTAGATTGAAGGGAAAGGTGCCATTGCATTCAATGCTCTCCAGCCTGAGGATCAAGGAAATCTCAGCCTTGTCCGCCAAGCCATCATAAAGGCTTTTGAGGTAACTCCTACCGTTGGAGGAAAAGGTGGAGAAATATGTCCAAAGAGTCAGGCCAAACCTGGTCTGAGTGGATTTAAAAAAAAAATCCAAGCCTTAAAATGATGGCTAGAATCTCTCAAAACCACTAGTGCAGAGGAAATCCTCGAACTCTTCCAGCTCGAGGACTTTTTACATTATGCCCTGCCAGCCGTCGCCACCCATCTGTGCAACAAGACGCCTAAGATGGTGGTGGCGTGCTATTGTTGGGCTGACATCTTGGAAACTAATCAATCTCATCTTAGTTCCCATGGATGAAAATTATATCCCTTCTCGCCTGCCTCACCCAACTCCCAGCAACCTCCAAGAATGGGCACCCCCATAAGAAACCTGTGTGTGGGCTCTGCAAGAAAACCAGACATTCCACAGAGCAGTGCCGAAACAAGCCACAGGTCCCACCCACGGCACCTTTCAATCCCCCTCCCAGGAATCTACCAACTAACAAGCCTTCACCCTCCTCAGAGGCAGTGCCACCAAGAGATTATAGCCAGAGCTATCTCATGGCCTGCAAAGTTTATGGCCACTCACCCACATGGGCAAAATGCTTTGACTGTTACAAATCCAAAATCCTTAGGCCCTCCAGCTGAGGGTCCCATAGATGTGGCACCTCATCAAGGTAGCTACCTCGTGCGCCTGGTCAAGGCATATGATGACTCCAGGGTGCAAATTTCCCTCATAAGGAAGGACAAAGTTCCCTATGGAGTTAGCATTAACCGATGTAAACACATCACAATTGAGGGTATCAATCAATTTAAAATGATACTCCCTACTTTTCAGTTGAGAGTCACAAAATCTCATAGGTCCAAGATCTGCAGCCTTGTGGTAGCAAGTTATATTCCTCGGGGTTATGACATCCTCCCGGGTCAGGACTTCCAGTCCCCATCTAAGTTGCAGCAATCCAGAGGTCCAAACCCCTGAAATAATTCATTAGACATGAGTAAGCCTCAAATGCCTGCATCCATTCCACTGCCAGTGCCACCGGAATACAATGTGCAGTGGCCACCTCCATCAAAATTGATTCCAGATCCAGTTCCCGTGCCAGGCCCTGCCCCAGTGCCAGTGCCAAGGCACCAGATAGATCTTCCTATAGGAGATAACCAAACTTGATTCACAATCTCTGCCATTGCCACTTGAGTGCACTGAGCAGTGCCAAGCTCCGTCTGTCCCAAATGACGAGCAAATTCCAAATCAAAACTAGTGCCAGCGCCAGAGCACGCCCCCGATCTCCCTTCAAGGGATCCCAATCTGGGTCCCCTCTCTTCTGCCAACTTAGCTCCTCTACCAGTGTCGGTAAGAGAGATGGATTCTTTCTACTACAGAGGGAGGTCACCCAAAGGTGAAGCCTCACAACCCATGCCTTAGCTGGACATGGTAACCTGCGAGCCTATCACAACCTCTTCCTCTCTTTCCCGGTCCCCCATGGACATGATCATGAATAAGGATTCTGCCGTGTCTCAAATGGCTGATGAACTCATGGAACTGCGATGACTTGGGTAGAGACTATAACGAATGCCCCTGCTTCAGCCACCAAAGAAGCCAACACAGTACCACCCTTTTATCTTATGACGTTCTTGGCATCTCTATCCAGAAAGAGAATGCCCAAGTCTTTGCCTGTTTTTTTTTTTCTTACAATCCTGTACATTATTCTCTTCCTTTAACATTTTCCTTTTTTTTTCTCTCTCTTTTCCCTTTGAGTACCCCTCGCATTTATTTCACACTTTACCAAGGTGCAAATTTTACTTTACTTCCCACTCTGCCAATGCAGAGTGCAACTTGACAGACATTTCAAATTCATAAGTCTATGACTTCTCTCTCATGACCATAAAAACATGATACGTTTTAAAATCATATATGCCAAAGCCATTCATTATTATCATATGAGTGCCAATTGGACACAGTAACATTATCGTAGATGTTGGCAAATAATCTTTTCAGATGAGTCGTGTCATTTGACTGCTTTGATGCCCCTTGGGCTAAAGAATAAACCTAAGTCATTTTCATAGGCTAAAGAGCATAATTTCAGTATATTCATCATCATTTTTCTTTAACAATCATTACTCATTCTGGAAACTGTCATTTGTCTTCTTTGTTATTCCCTTGTAATTTAAATCCCGAGTCCATGACTCGGAAAGACCGTGTACTTTACATATTTGTCTGTCCTTCATTGTGGGCTAGTTAGCTTCGTGCGTATAAGCACCATTGACCTCAGTGCGTCATCTGGCACTGTGCCGTCGACTCAAGTAACATGGCAATACCTAACCGAAGAACATATATACTTCATTGTAATGACTCAACAAGGCAAACTAACTGCATGTCTTTGACTGTAATAATTACTACTAAAAGTTAAGTGCATGATTATTTTAAGATTTACCTTAAGGAAGTCACTTACAGGTATTGCATTTTAATATTTATGATACCTTTCTCATATTTGTAACAGTTCCTGTTCTAGATCAATAGTAGCTTGTGGCTTATGGCATTTTAATACTTCAGATAATTTACTCATATTTCTTTTAAGATTTACCTTAAGGAATCATCGAAAGTTAGTGTATTTTAATTTGTACAGTAACTTTCTCATATTTGTAACTGTTCCTGTAGCTTATGATTTATTGTATTTCAATATTTACTATAATTTACTCATAGTTCCTTAACAAATTCCTCTTTAAGAGTTATAGTAATTTAATGTTAAAATGTTTTCTTTCACTCTGCGATTAATGTAAAATGTTAAATGATTAGTCAAGTAAATTTTTCAAATATCTCATATGTAGCAGAGAAGTTTAGGTTAATAAAAATAGATATTCACACCCAAGTGAAGGTGTGAGATGTCAACTTGGGCGGGGAGTTGCTACATTTTCACAAGTATGCAGGCTACCAAAAGATCAATTTAAAGCTGAGAAGTAAAAATATAGTGCATTGCTTAGCACTGCACGAGAAGGAAGGGCAAAAGGAATATTGGGCCCTCCTCAAACCCGTTAATTGCACTCTGTTTACCTCTCCCACTTTCTCCTTTTGAACATGTGATTGTGAGAAGCCTTTGTTTCAGAACATGAGGTTGTGAGGAGATTAAGTCTGGCTGAAGGCAGAATAGAGCCGTTGATGTGGATTAAGAGAGAGAGGCAAACACATGGAATTGACTTACCATGCGGTGACCCCGATTCAAATGACGAGCACGCATAGAGGAACCACACTAACCCCATCTGCAAGAGGAAGGCATCATAATCCCTGACCCGATGTCTTAAAAGCCCTGATCGAAAGAACGAGAAGTGAGAGACATATCTGGACACTAGCGAGTCACCATCCTCCCTTTGCATTCCTGCCTCCTTCAGAGCACCATGACCCTACCACGTGGTCCTATCTCGTAGGGGCCTCAGTATTCTTACCAGTGAAGCCCTTTAGCCCACCTCCACAGCCCTTACCCATGCTTCTATAAGGTAAAGTGATCTGTTGCAAAGGTTCTTTTCATTCAGTCACGCTGTTTTAATTCTCGTACCAAATTTCCTATTTCATTTCTAAGTGCCAGTATTTCACACTAACCTCTCCTCATTAGTGCAGTGTTACGTAAAGTCCAGTGTTTGAGAGATTGCATAAAACCTTGTGTTGACAGTATCCTTAGTACCCTTTGTGCACTGCATTGTCAGACGTATATTTGCTGTGTCTTTACAGGCCTTTAATTCGTAAATCTCTCCGTTTACAGAGGGATCATTGGCTGTGGAATTCTCCCTTGATTGTGCCTTGCCGGTCGTGGGCCACACGCCCCTTATCAGCATCATCAATTCGACGGATATGCCTTCAAGTGCTCCTAGTTATAATAAATCTCTCAGGCCTCACCTGCCTACTTAGTTCATTTCATCTTCTGATTGTTTATTTAATGTAAATATATGTAATCTTAAACTTACCCTAACGTGTTTACTTACAACTGCCTTGTGAGTAGAGCCCTCAGCTTAGTTATATTCCCCCTTTTCTTTGTTTTTTATGGTTACCTGAATGAACATCAGTTAGATACTAGAAAATATTGAGGTAAGTAACTAAATCATTCATTCAGTCTGTAAGTGGCTCATGATAAGCATTTCCCAGGTAAAAAAAAAAATATATATATATATATATATATATATATATATATATATATATATATATATATATATATATATATATATATATATATATATATAACTATAATAATCGTATATCTGATTTGTTATAAATTATATATTTCATAGTATATATAATCATGGTATCTATATATGTCTCTGTTGTTGGATATGAGAATGAAATTGATGTATATATTATATATATATATTGCTATTTATATAATCGTATATCCTATATTTGTTACTTTTTCAAATTATATATTTCATAGTATAATATATATATATATATATATATATATATATATAAATATATATAATTATATATATATATATATATTATATATATATATATATAGATATATATATATATATTATATATATATATATATATATATATATATATATATATATACTCCATATTGTTTGGACAATATATATATATATATATATATATATATATATATATATATATATAATAGCGGTGAGAATGAAATTGTATATATATATATATATATATATATATATATATATATATATATATATATATATATATATATATATATATATATATATCATTCCCACTGTTATTGTCCAAGTAATACATGGAGTACCAAGAGGAACATACCTATCTACCCTTGTTTAACGTAATAATTCCGAGAGGTGATTCTCTATGCTGCTTTATTACGACTCCTGTGAAATATATCATTTTAAGAATTAACAAATCAAGAAATACTATTATTAAAAGCCAAGTGACCTACTCTCTCAAGATTTATTTAAAATTTAAAACTGAGGCGTGATTATGTGGAGGAACTATTAAATTCTTACGGGTTACAGAAGGGCGTATCGAATTCTCGTACGATAAGAAAGATAGCAAAGCTGGCTTATATCAGCTGACAGTTCTAAAAGCTGAACTGAAAAATCAAAATCTAATATAACTGGATACCATTCTGTGCTTAGCCATCATTTTGCTTCCATATTGCAAAATACAAATTGAAGGTATAAGTCAAATATAAGTAAAAGACTAATACCATCAGACAGTCGTCAAGGACAGACACAAATATTGATTAAACATTAGTTGATTTCGGAGACCGTGCCTTACTGAACTCGCACTAAAAAAGGCTCGAATCAGCATTTTGCAACCTTTATTTGCTAGTCACTTTTTTACCAGGATACCTAGAGAAAAATTTCATGGAAGACACACACTCCTTTACCATAATAAAAATCGAATTTGACCCCCGAAGATTGTTAAGGTTTAAGGAAAAATTAATGTAACCTAAATTTGGCCTGATTGCACTGTAAATCCTCGCAAAAAAATATATATATATATAAAAAATAAACGACAGTATAGGTTCCTTTTGCATCTGGGCAATTGCTTATTTTCACCTTAATGTAAAGTTGGTTATAGGTTTTGCGTTTAATGTGTTTGTATGCGTATGCGAGGGATTGTTTGTGTCTTCAGGATATTACTGGACGGACCTTCATGAAAAGGGTTGTCAACAAAAAGGAAGTGAACCCCTACAGATAAATTTGCCAGTATAACAACCATCTCCTCCAAGGATTTGCAATCCTGTAGCTTGGCACTCTACGGAATGTTTTCAAATCAGTTACGAAAACTAATGCTGTCGATGGTGCACCTTTATCCTACTATCAGAACTGCATTGGAGTGAACAACTTTATCATAATTTTTATTTCATGGTTCTTACGTTGGTACAAAGTCTTCCTTTGATGCGAGAGCATTAATAACCTATCAGTGAACTGTTCGGCACTGATCCTTTCGCCATAATGAAGTTTCTCGCTTTTTCCTCAGAGAAAGATATAAGTAGAAACCTCCCCCTTTTAGGGACTGTAACGTAATATTGTCAATGCAAGCAGGATGCAATATCGTCAATTGAAGCGGGCTTTATCTCCCACTTTGCCGTCAACAGAAAATTTGACTTTTAGGGATATGAGTCTTTACAGAATGGAAGTTTGAATGAACTCAAATACTATTTCTATTCGTTATGTGGGTGTAATGCAGATTTGTGCAGAAATACTTGTGCTGTTGTGGAGAGAGAGAGAGAGAGAGAGAGAGAGAGAGAGAGAGAGAGAGAGAGATGAAATGCATGCATCGACTTTTATTAATAAATTGACTATCATTGAATCCATAATTATTTAAAAGACATATATCTCAAAACCGTCCTCTCGTCCTTTCTATCTCTGACAAAACTATCTTCCTTCAAATGGTTGTATCTTGAGATAGCTAACTTGATGTTTCATCTGTTTCACTGTCTTTCTTTGAGATGCATGGAATTATTAATTCTTCATTGGAACTACAAAACTTAGTCTTCCAATTGAGATTTTGCCAACAACATACTCAATTAGCACTAATCTAATATCCCCCTTTGCCCAACCCCTACCCCGCGAAACAAAGATAAGAATCTATTAATTGCTGTGTTTTTCTGCTTCCTTTGTATGGCCTCAAAGACTCCAATTCCATTATCATCAATGATTCTTCGCTTTCAGGTTACTCAGAAGGCCTTCAAAGGACTCGTCTTAATGGAATTAATTGCAAAAAATGGGAATGTTAAAGAATCATAAGGCTTTATCAGCTGATGCGATGTTAACAATGTTATCTATAGTGCATTAAATTGTTTTTAGCAACTTGATCATGTTTTCATTTTATAGTACTTTAATGTGTTGTATGTTTAATGACAAGTTTCTTTAGAAACAGCGAAGGGTGATGGAAAGGCAGTCTTGATTGATTTAAATAAGTTATTTAGCTTTCACTTATTGTAGCAGTATTAAGTTGTTTGCGTGTATTGCATGTTATATTGAAGTGTATGCTGTCACTTTTACATGTTTATTTCATTAAAAAGAAATTTTTTGATACCTACATCTCAATATCCACATTTTAAAAAGTGCCCGGAAAAGAATATGTTAACTGTTTTTACGATTACCTAAAAATCCGGACAAAAACGGGTCAGGTGATGATATATTTCTTTATATTTCTATTATATATATTCTCTCTCTCTCTCTCTCTCTCTCTCTATATATATCTATATCTATATATATATATATATATATATATATATATATATATATATATATATATATATATATATATATATATATATATATATATATCTGTGTGTGTGTATTGTTCCTTTTTCTTCCTCCTTCCGTTGTTCGCACTCAATATCTTTTGCTCCCTTTTTCGAAGGGCCTTATTGGCTATATTGCTCAAGGCCATATTGCATTTCTTTCCTTTCCCCTCTCATCACACTTTCCATCCCACTTGTGTCTTTGTGTCTTTCGTTCTTCTTCTTACTAATTTTCCACCCTTCCTTCTTCCCTCTCTCTCTCTCTCTCTCTCTCTCTCTCTCTTCTTTGATCAGATCATGTTCGCTTTCTCTTTATCACACAATTTTCTCGAAAGATTTGGGATAATCCAGTCTGTTATTTTTTCTTTTGAAGAGGAATTTTTGACAATTTTAATATGATTTTTAAAAATATATTATGACTTCATACCTTCAGGTCCATCAGTGGATTCAAAAAAACCTACCAACGGGTCTCATTTACTGTGCATCATTTTACAAAACCGTTTTTCACGGTCATCTCATCCTTTTAATGCGCTCACGTGGAATGGAATATCCTTGTATGCAAAGACTACGGTTGAATCTTCGATATTACTACTGGAACATGTAGAAGATGGGTATCCCTGTCTTCTGATGCAATGCATATCACTTGTTATAATTGTTCTCGTTTCAGGGTCAAAAGTAAGAGACATTTTACTTAAAGGAAAAGGAAAGTGACGAACCTAGCATTGCTATAATTCTTTTCCAAAGAAAGATATATATATCGAGGATGTTTAATCATAGCAGATTTAGATAAGTAAATTTATGGATTATTTAGACCCTATAGTTCGGCATTTGATCTTTATCCAATGCTGTTCCAATGCAAATGGTTCATCAAGTTAAATAAATATTAAAAATAATATTCACACGGATTGCGTAATTAATCAGTTTCCATATATGTGTGAAATCTGAAAAATGGCAATCTTATGTCAAAAGGAGTTTTGATCATTAAATACATATGCTTAAGAAGCTTACATACATACTTTTTTAAATTCAATATCACCTCTCGTAATGTATACTTATTGCAGGGTAATAATCCTACAGCACAGAATGATCATTCAGCAATATTCGCAGCTATGTCATATTTTCTTTATTGTACAAGAGATGATCGAATATAATTCTTTAATCATACTCCCAGCGGGGAATGCAAATCTTATATCCCTGCTCTTATATTAACCTGGGTTAGCTTCATTTTCTGCTGATGTCTAGTCCACTCTTTAAAATTCTTTCTAGCATTTTGGCAAAATGTTTTATAGCTGTTGTTACAAACTCTATACCAACCCCTTTCCCAGTCGTTGATGATATTCAGCGGTGTTCAGTCCTCTTTCTATCATTCCTGGATCTATCTAGATAAGATCATCATAATCATCATAATTAGCCTGCTTTTTTCTAGAGGTCCTTTTTCCGTATGTTATGTGTTCTATCAATGACCTTCTCCACTACGCCTGTTCACAAATTAAGTCTCATAAATTCAGATTCATCCTTCTTCTGCCTTCTCGCTCTTAATGGTGACATTGTCTGTGTAGAAAATGGATAACCCTTATAACTATAAAGCGCCAAGTGTAGAATATAAATAGTTACCATCAATGAGACTGCCAGATGAATATTTACCAAAAATACATTCACTAGAAGACCCGAGAAAAGAGAGTAGACAGAAAATAAGATCAAGAGACTCATTTTGGGAAAAGGCTCAAAAGACCAGCAGGAACGAGTATAAAACGAAGTAACTCATAGTCCAGAAGTAGCCAACACTCGGCACGTCGTAATGATTAAGCTATTTTAAGAACGACAACACATATACTATAAACACACGCTCACACAAAGATGTATATACATACATACATACATGCATACATACATATGTATATATATATATATATATATATATATATATATATATATATATATATATATATATATATATATATATATATATATATATATATATATATATATATATATATATATATATATATATATATATATATATATATATATAGTAATTGTTTTATTGGCCTCAATGAGTTTCTTTTTTTCCGGTTTGCAAGCGTCAGTTTCTGGTTAAAAATACGTCGATTCTTTCTTCCACTTATTGAATTTTTGTCACGACATTTGTTTCACCATCTGTGGTATACTCAAGTGACAACTGAATTACAACTTCATGTTGCTCTTTGTGATTGGTCTGGCGTTATGCCAGCGTGGGCTCTTGCTCATAGAGCATTCCGTAAGATACAGTCTGGACTTACAGCCTACTTTTTTCATCGTATTGATGGAAAGTGCACAAGCGAAATTGAGACTTGAGTAGTGATTGGTCGAGTAATAAAAGCTGAATCATTTAGGGTAGAATCAATGGGTACAAAGTGAATGTATGTAAAACTATGAGTAACTGTAAATACGTAGCCAAATAAATATAACAAAGACACTAGTGTGCATCGTATTTACTTAATTTTGTGTTTACATTTCAATAAAATCTTACATGTCTGTTTGGAAGTAAAGTAAACAAAAACAAAAGAAAAAAATAATATAGAACTTGGTAAGTTGTTTATCTGCAGCCAGCAATGATAGGCAAGATACAATGCACAAACTATCGAACTGTGGCACAATGCAATGCTGAACCTCTAATAAAAATTACAAAGATGTTAGGTTACTTGACACATCGGGCTGTATTGATAACTCACTATTATTATTATTATTATTATTATTATTATTATTATTATTATTATTATTATTATTATTATTATTATTATTCAGAAGATGAACCTATTCATATGGAAAAAGCTCACAGGCGTCACTGACTTGAAATTTAAGCTTCCAAAGATATTGTTCATCTAAGAACCCTAAATAAAATATTATGCACTAAATTATTGATTGCAAGAACCCTATGGAGAATCATCTGCCTAAACGTAGGTGATTGGAATATTATGGGAAATCATCTATTTAGATCCAGATTAAGGGATAATATATTTCTTCATACATGTTAATGACCTATTCTCTGATATTAATATATCTAATACAAAATTTTTTGACTGCAGAAAAGGTAATTACTCGTTTAGCATTCTCAGAGAATGAAAAATTATAAGTCGAAAAACATAAGGGCAAAAAAATTATCATGACTGGGACGTGAGCTTAGTACTTGAATGAAGAGCCAAAAGGGAAAAATTACAAAATAGTCAAAAGGAGATCTTTAGCATGCACACACGTGATGAACAACCCCCCACCCTCACCCACCCAATAAAATAAAACATAAAAAAATTAAACATGCTTAATACCTAAGTTATGCACTGGGTATTTTTCATCTGCAGTCTGAACGGAGATAAAAAAAAAAAAAAAAAAAAAAAAATAGAATAGGGCAGAAGGCTGGGTTTATTAGGTGGGAATTGTATGGGGACTGGTGAGTGGTCTTGGCACTTGTAGATAAATAGACGTTGCTAATAAAGCTTTTACCATTGTCGGTTACACCTGAGCGACACGAAGGAGTCCCTTTGAAGCGGAATTTTTGACAGATAACTGATAACACCTAATTGACGATAATGGATGGTCTACAGTACATTTGCAAAAGATCTGTATTCGCTTTTTCTTAAATTAGAAAAAAATACTACGGTATTCTTGATGAGGCTAATGTCTGACATTCAAACGCTCTGTTGTTATAACATTGCTTAAATTGGTTTTACTCATATTTTTATTTTCTCTTACTGATACTAGTTTATTAAAATAATATATTATTATCTGAACTTGTCAAAGAGAGACAAGGACCTCGTAAGGAGAAAGTAAAAATTAGTGAAATGAAATGTCTTAAATATAGTACATATATGTGTCCTTGAGGTATATTGCCTAATTCTTAATTGTAATGGGTGTTTCTTAATAATGATATGATTTTAAAGAATTTCTGAGAACAATTCATGACTCATACTGAATAATAACCTCCTTGTGCTCATTGTATTTGCTCTACTTCATTTTACTAACTAATAATACAATGTAAGACAAACTTATCTTCAACATCAAAATATTAGGTTTACTACAGTAGTTCAGGACCTTCATTAACTTCCTAAAATAATCCTGAGCATTTTGAAACTTGATTTAATGTGTTTCACCTTCTGTTTATGAGGGTGATATTGATAAATCGAAAAGGATGCATGTTTCAGCAACATGTCGGCAAGAAGTTTAGGAATCAGGAACGGTGCCTGTAAATACCATTTCAATATTGTAATTTCCCCGGATATCACGGATAACGTGCACGCATATATCGATGGACTTCAAGGTCATCTCATGAGACAAAGTTTATTCTTGAGTAAAGCATTAGATTTTTCTGTTCGGTCAGAACAGGTCCATATAAAGGCATTAGGTCGTAACAGCGTCTCTAATATCTACCTATACGTACATAGTCATACAGAGAAAAGGCAGACATATAAATAAATATATGTAAAAATATATATAGTGATAATAGTCATATATATATATATATATATATATATATATATATATATATATATATATATATATATATATATATATATATATATATATATATATATATATATATATATATATATATATATATATATATATATATATATATATATATATATATATATATATATATATATACACACACACACACACACACACACACACACACACACACATACACACACACACACACACACACACACACATATATATATATATATATATATATATATATATATATATATATATATATATATATATATATATATATATATATATATATATATATATATATATATATATATATATATATATATATATATATTTATATATATATATATATATATATATATATATGTATATATATATATATATATATATATATATATATATATATATATATATATATATATATATATATATATATATATATATATATATATATATATATATATATATATATATATATATATATATATATATATATATATATATATATATATGTATATATATATATATATATATATATATGTATATATATATATATATATATATATATATATATATATATATATATATATATATATATATATATATATATATATATATATATATATATATATATATATATATATATATATATATATATATATATATATATATATATATATATATATATATATATATATATATATATATATATATATATATATATATATATATATATATATATATATATATATATATATATATATATATATATATATATATATATATATATATATATATATATATATATATATATATATATATATATATATATATATATATATATATATATATATATATATATATATATATATATATATATATATATATATATATATATATATATATATATATATATATATATATATATATATATATATATGTCCTTCAAACGTCCTTCAATATCAATTCTCTACCTCGAAATAATATATTTTCATATATCTCATTTTTTTAGTTGATAATAAGTCCACCGTCCCGTGAGGTCGAACCAGCGACGGACGAGGAATCAGGACTACAGGGACGACTAACGCAGTCGGCCACAAGAGAGGTATTATCTCCCATCAACTCACCCGTCATATTCTACATAATATGGCTATATTTCGACGGGTGAGTTGATGGGAGATGATATTTACTTTTCTCTTGTGGCCGACTGCGTTAGATCTTAGCTTTCAGTCAAATATCAACTAAAAATTCCTTGGTAACATATCCAAAATATATTACTCGAGGTAGAGGAATTGATATTAAAGGACGTTTAATTTCATCTATGAATCATGATGTGATAAATAGTCATAATATGTTCACGGTCAACATGGCAGAGGTTGGATATTTGAGTTCGATTTGATGGGAGATGATATTTATACCTCTCTTGTGGCCGACTGCGTTAGTGCGTCCCTGTAGCCCTGATTCTCGTCCGTCGCTGGTTCGACCTCATACGGTGTACTTATTATCAACTTTCCCCTTCGGTAACATATATGAAAATATTTATTTCCGGGATTGGATATTAAAGGACGTTTGTAGCTTTCTGATTGTATATGAATCACGGTGATGATAAATAGTCATAATATGGCTACGTGCGACAAACGCACTACGGTCAACATGGCAGAGGTTGGATATCGTCTCCAAACGAAAAACACCTGAGTTCGATTTATGGGAGATGATATTCACTATACCTCTCTTGTGGCTGACTGCGTTAGTGCGTCCCTGTACATTCCTCGTCCGTCGCTGGTTTGACCCCACGGGACGGTGGACTTATTATCAACTAAAAATTCCCCTTCGGTAACATATATGAAAAATATATTATTTCCGGGAGGTAGAGTGAATTGATATTAAAGGACGTTTGTAGCTTTCTTGATTGTATATGAATCACGGTGATGTGATAAATAGTCATATATATATATATATATATATATATATATATATATATATATATATATATATATATATATATATATATATATATATATATATATATATATATATATATATATATATATATATATATATATATATATATATATATATATATATATATATATATATATATATATATATATATATATATATATATATATATATATATATATATATATATATATATATATATATATATATATATATATATATATATATATATATATATATATATATATATATATATATATATATATATATATATATATATATATATATATATATATAATGAAGTAATAAACTCATTTCTCATATTTTATGGAAATACTTCTCGACGGAATAAAAATCCTTTTGCAATGATATTCTCCCAGTTCATATTCTACGCAGAATTTCGCTTTGATGTAGTAATATTCAAGATCTTACTTCACTCAAATATCTAAGTGTTGCTCATCTCCCATCTCTAAGTATTTATTTAATTTCATCTAGAGGCCATGAGGTTCATACTCATTTATTTTATTTATGGGATTATTGACATCACAACTGCTCTGGTCAATTTGAAATCTGGGAGATTTGATTATTATTTTTGTTAGAGCCTCCCTATATGTAGTGGCACACACACACACACACACACACACACACACACACATATATATATATATATATATATATATATATATATATATATATATATATATATATATATATATATATATATATATATATATATATATATATATATATATATATATATATATATATATATATATATATATTGTCATAAACTGGGGCTATGGTTGAGGAGAGAATTGGAACAATTGTTTACGAGGGACTGCCAGTGAACCAAGTGGGCCCAGTTTATGAACAAACAGAAAGTTATTTGAAACTTTACCTTAGATTTTCCTGGATTTACACGTACATGATTAAGGTCGCCATTTGAAATTAGACTTCTTTTACAATTAAAAGGAGTTTATTTACAAAGGGTAAGCAATTGTGCAAGAAGACAAAAGAGAATGCAAATTGTAACCAACGGGCAGGCTCATTAATTATATACAGTGAGCAATAATGCAGTAATTGCCAAACAAGCAATCTAATTAGGAAGGGGCTAATGTACAATCATTCCTGCTATAATAATAACTTGGTTAGGCCAAAATTACATTAAATGGTCTCAGTTAATTATGCTGCAAAACGTATGAACTCCAGGATGATGGAATTAATTCATATAAAATTCTGTGGGGCCAACAATGGACTTGCAAGCGGACTGTGACCAGGAATTGTTCGAAATTTGAATGGCAGTCAGACTGAGCGGACACAGATTGGCAATGGAGCAGACGATTTCTTCCCTGTAAGAGAGATTATGAGTTAACACAGCAAAACTGAGAGAAATGAAATCTCCCCATAAAATATTACGCAAATGCACGTTCTTAAATACTAAACATCACGTAATCATAAATATAATGGACGCAAACATGCACCGCCACGTTCTTGTATCACTAGACTAATTTTCCCTTAATTTTGCACTGGGGAAGGGATAACTGGATATTTATCACTGGATCGTTTACTGGAATCAAGGCACGTTACAGGGCGATTTACGGGATGCTGAAGCAGGACACTCAAAGGGAAAAATGTTTAGTGGAGGAAGGAATTGAAGTTTAGTAAAATTTAAGGTGTTTCAGGAGGAAAGGGCTGGCTTGGGCTCAGGTACAAACAATCGAACATTCGTGTTCAACCAGCCGAGTAAGTGGAACGCACATGCATTCCAGACAAAGTCACACAAAAACATCTCCCAGATGGCTGTTTCAAACCAATTCAACACTCTTTAAATGTATCACTTAGACTAATTTCACTTGATGGGGGTGAAAGGGGGTCCCATTGTTTCCCTGATCAGGTGAATTTGCACCCCTGGGGAAGTCAAATGAACAGCGAACTGCACTTCAGAATTAATTATCACTGGCATCTACATGAAAGAGGGATATATCCTTGACAATATATATATGTATATATATATATATATATATATATATATATATATATATATATATATATATATATATATATATATATATATATATATATATATATATATATATATATATATATATATATATATATATATATATATATATATATATATACACACAAAATTAGGCTCCTCCATGGAAAGTTATGATTTTTCTGCTATAGCAACATATTTTTAGTTTCTATTAAGGCACGTATTTTCAGACTGAGTGACGGAGTTGGATACACAGCCATGGCTAACGACTCGGAGAAATCAGAAGGATTGACCGAATCGATTTCATCCTTCATTTCATGTTCCTGGATGCTGAAATGCAGGAAACTGGAACAAAAATCATATGACAAAAAAGGAAAAATGTTTAGTGGAGGAAGTGGGTGGATTCTTGAAGTTTAAACTAAAAATGGAAAATTGTAGGTGTTTCTGGAAGGAGGGAAAGACAAATGCATGGTTTTGGGCATTTCTTAAAGCTTAAAATGACTGACAGATGAATTCTTCATTTGCAATCAAGCAAAATCAAAAAAATGACCTGGTCTAACAATTGGATGATATCAGGCATGCGCTATCGCCAAGTTGCCTGAATGTCTGGGATCGACTCAGCCATTCATCAAAGGAAAGTTATGGAATCAAATACTTCAGCGTACTGGTGTTTCCTTTCCTCAAAGGAGATCTGGAACGCATGTTAAGGCACATGCATTCTTCAGACAAAGTCAACAGTTGAGCCTCAATGAACTATGATGGTAAAACATCTCCTGCGAGACGGTGATGGCTGTTTGCTGAAATCATACCCTCAAGAATGCAGGCCAATTGGACGTTCTGCTTTTGTTTTTGTCCAAATCAATTTTAGATGCTGTACAGGGGGGCCTCTAATTTCAGCCCCTTTATATATATATATATATATATATATATATATATATATATATATATATATATATATATATATATATATATATATATATATATATATATATATATATATATATATAAAAGAACAGAGCCTAGGAAGGATTCAAGACACTTTTGAAATGTTAAGATATGTACTTAAATTTGTTTAACAAGCAGATGGGGTAGGTTATTTTGCTAATTTGTTATTAGGTTTTCATGAATGAAAGTGGTTGGAGGATTGCCCCTCACATTTTAAACCTTTTCTCTATAAGCGATTTGTAGATGATGCTATTTTAATTTTTGAAATGAACACCAGGCTAATAGTTTTCTTCACTACCTTAAAAACAAACATGAAAATAAAATATTTACTTTAGATAGGGACGTGAATAATAAGATGACATTTTTAGATATTTTCCTTGACAAATCCTAGAGTTTATTTTCTGTTTACAGGAAACCCACTTTTTCAGGATTAGATTTGAGGTTTTTTCAGTCACTATCCAAACATTTTCAAATTAAATGCAATTAATACTATATTCTAAAGGCCTTATAATTTATGCTACAGTTTCACTTTGTTTCATGTTCCTTGGTAAAATGTTTCGCATATAATGGTTACCCAACCAATTTGGTCTTTAAACATGTTAGGCTCTTTCTGGAAAATGTTTACAGTCCTAAAGTGCCAGCTGTTACAGTTCCTAGACTAGTTTTTTTTTACTGCAAATTGTCTTAAATTTGTAAATCAGTTAAGCAAATTAAAAGGGAATTGAAATACTGTTTTGATAGATTTTATCCAAAGATTACTTTTGAATAAATTTTTAATAATGATTTTACCATAAAAAGCCTATACCTTTCAAAGATAAACTGCCTGATTTATTGCGTTCTGATACTGTTTACTATTATACGTACCCCAACTGCCAAGAGGGGTATTTGGGTAGTTCCATAAAGACGCTCAAAACGAGATGCTGCCAGCATGCAGGGATCAGTGACATAACATGTAGAAACTTAGCAGTCAAGCAGCAGTCTTCCACCCGTGAACATTGCAGTAGATGCAATCAGGAAAGACTAAATATAAGGTACTTTGAAATTATAGATTCTTGTTCCAAATTGACTGATGTAACGATTTTAGAATCTTTATATATTAACAAACTTAAGCCACAACTCAACTAAGATCAGTCTTCCTTTCCGTTATCTAAAATTTACTGATTTTCTGTCCGCTCTCGCTTTCCAGTCATTAGGCTAATTTATCTATTGTGTGATTTTTTTTTTCATGTTTTGTTTGTCTTTTTTTAATGTTTCTTAGTCCTGTGTTTTATTTGATGTCTTTTAATCCTTTCGTCCTAAGTTTGTTTTTTCTTAGTTTTATTGGCTATTGTAATTCACAGAATTGTATTAGTTTTAAGTCACTATGTTTTCTCTTCTTAGTAGTGTGTTTTTTATGATAACGTAGTTTATAAAAGATTATCCTTGAGTGTGAGCTATCTTTGATTTGTACTTTACTAGTATCATTTTTTTATGTTTTGGTGTTTTGCCTCTATTTTAGGACGGAAATGGCTTAGTAAGTTAAAGTCGGAACGTCCCAGTGGAAATAAATGTTGACTATAGCGCTTGTTTGGCTGTTCTGATGAGGTTCAGATTGCCAAAGGAATCAATCTTTAGCAACTATATATATATATATATATATATATATATATATATATATATATATATATATATATATATATATATATATATATATATATATATATATATATATATATATATATATATATATATATATATATATATATATATATATATATATATATATATATATTGCATGTGTCATACTTTATGTCTGTATGTGTATGTAACTTCGTGCTCAATATATAAATCCGCACCATTAACCATATCTAGGCAAAATTTGGCACGTATATATCATTTGACCCACATAGATAATAGGGAATATTTCAATATATATATATTCCTCTTCCCCTTATATCCCCCTTCCTCCTTCCCTTTGTATTAACCGCTTGACCTATATCCAGACAAAAATTTGGCATGTGGCCAGCATTTCACCCAACTTAGATAATATATATATTTCAAATATATAACCCTATATATATATATCCCCCTTCCCCTTCTCTTTATATTGCTTATGTAAACCGTATATATATACCGATCTATATACAATTTGACATGTGGCCATATTTAACTCAACTTTGATAACAGGGTAGGTTTCAAACCTGTACCCCCTTCTGCTTCCCCTTCCCCAACCACTTCCCCCTTCCCTTTGTAACTTATGTGGTAACCGCTTGACCGATCTAGACAAAATTTGGAACATGGTCATCATTTGATCCAACTTAGCTAATAGGGTAGGTTTCAAATCTGTACCTTCTTCCAATTCCCCTTCCCCTTCACCCACCCACTTCCCCTTCCCCTTCCCTTTGTAACCACTTGACCTATCTAATAAAATTTGGCATGTTTTCATACATTTTCATGTACTAGAGAATAGGTAGAAATATATCAAACCTGAAAATGCTTTTCAGTCACCACCCCTATCTGGATCTCTTTGTAGTAACCAGGATAAAAGTGATAGTCAGACACAGTAATATCTAGATCAAAGGGATAGTCACCAACTGATACCTCCTTAAATCCCCCTGACAGGCAGCATAGTTATACCAGGATAAAAATGATAGTCACCACTTTAATATTCTAGATTAAAGGGATAGTCACCAAATGATACCCCCTTCTGGTGGCAGGCAGCCCACTTCCCCTTCCCTTTGATAAAAGTGATAGTCACCACAGTAATATCCAGATTTAGGGACAAAATTTAATGATACTTGGTTAAAGGTGATCAACATAGCTAATACCAGGATAAAAGTTTAGTCACCAAGTAATATCTTCCTAAAGATCCCCTTCACCACAATGATACCTGGTTAAAGGTGACAGGCAGCATAACTAATATGTGGATAAAAGTGATAGTCACCACAGTAATATCCAGATTAAAGGGATAGTCACCACAATGATACCTGGTAAAAGGTGACAGGCAACCATAGTAATAACAGGATAAAAGTGATAGTCACCACAGTAATATCTGAATAAAGGGATAGTCACCACAATGATATCTTGTTAAAGGTGACAAGCAACATAGTAATAACAGGATAAAAGTGATAGTCACCACAGTAATATCTAGATTAAAGGGATAGTCACCACAATGATACCTGGTTAAAGGTGACAGGCAGCATAGTAATACCAGGATAAAAGTGATAGTCACCACAGTAATATCTAGATTAAAGGGATAGTCACCACAATGATACCTGGTTAAAGGTGACAGGCAGTATAGTAATAACAGGATAAAAGTGATAGTCACCACAGTAATATCCAGATTAAAGGGATAGTCACCACAATGATACCTGGTTAAAAGGTGACAGGCAGCATAGTAATACCAGGATAAAAGTGATAGTCACCACAGTAATATCAGATTAAAGGGATAGTCACCACAATGATACCCCTGGTTAAAGGTGACAGGCAGCATGGTAATACCAGGATAAAAGTAATAGTCACCACAGTAATATCTAGATTAAAGGGATAGTCACCGCAATGATACCTGGTTAAAGGTGACAGGCAGCATAGTAATACCAGGATAAAAGTGATAGTCACCACAGTAATATCTAGATTAAAGGGATAGTCACCACAATGATACCTGGTTAAAGGTGACAGTCAGCATAGTAATACCAGGATAAAAGTGATAATCACCACAGTAATACCTGGACAAAAAGAACAGACAGAACAGAAGGCTAATACCTGGATAAAGGGGAGAGACATCACAACAATAATTAGACGAAAGGGATAGTCACCACAGTAATATCAGGATAAAAGGGAAAGTCACCACAGTAATACCTGGATAAAAGGGACACTCACTGCAGCAATACCTGGATTAAAGGGACAGTTCCCACAGTAATATCTGGATAAAAAGGAACGACACCACAGTATTAACTGGTTAAAGGGGACAAACAGCACAGTAAGATCTGGATAAAAGGGTTAGTCATCACAGTAATACCTGGAGAAATGGGACAGACAGCACGGTAACACCTGGATAAAAGGGAAAGTTACCACAGTAATATCTGGTTAAAAGGGACACTCATCACAGTAATACCTGGATAAAAGCAAAAGTCACCACAGTAATACCTGGATAAAAGGGAAAGTCACCGAATAATACCTGGATAAAGGGGAAAGTTACCACAGTAATATCCTGGTAAGAGAGACAGTCACTACAGCAATATCTGGATAACAGGGACAGACAGCACAGTAATACCTGGATAAAAGGGACAGACAGCACAGTAAAACCTGGATAAAAGGGACAGACTGCACAAAAATACCTGGATAAAAGGGACAGACAGCACAGTAAAACGTGGATAAAAGGTACAGACAGCACAAAAATACCTGGATAAAAGGGAAAGTTAGCACAGTAATATCTGGATAAAAAGGACAGTCACCACAGTAAAACCTGGATAACAGGGACATTCACCACAGTAACACCTGGATAAAAGGGACAGTCACCACAGTAATACTTGGATAAAAGCAAAAGTCACCACAATAATACCTGGATAAAACAGAAGTCACCACAGTAATATCTGGATAAAAGGAAAAGTTACCACAGTGATACCTGGATAAAACAGAATCACCACAATAATACCTGGATAAAAGGGACAGACAGCACAGTAATACCTGGTTAAAAGGAAAAGTTACCATAGTAATATCTGGATAAAAGGGACAGTCACCACAATAAAACCTGATAAAAAGGGACAGCCATCACAGTAATGCCTGGATATAAGGGAAAGACAGCACAGTAATATCTGGTTAAAAGGGGAAGTCGCCACAGTCATACCTGGATAAAAGGGACAGTCACCAGTCACCACAGAAATATCTGGACAAAAGGACAGTCACCACAGTAATATCTAGATAAAAGGGACAGTCACCACAATAATACCTGGATAAAAGTGACAGACAGCACAGTAATCCCTGGTTAAAGGTGACAGATAGCACAGCAATACCTGGAAAAAGAGACATTCACCACAGGAATACATGGATAAAAGGGACAGTCACTACAGTAATACCTGGATAAAGGGGACAGACAGAATACCAATAACTGGACACAACTTACAGTCACCGCAGTAATACCTGGATAAAAGGGACAGGCACCACAGTAATACCTGGATAAGAGGGACAGACAGTACAGTAATACCTGGTTCAATAGGACAGACTGCACATTAATAACTGGTTAAAGGGAACAGACAGCATAGTAATACCTGCATAAAAGGGACAGTCACCACAGCAATACCTGGATAAATGGGACAGATAGTACAGTAATACCTGGTTAAAGGTGACAGACAGCACAGTAATACCTGTTTAAAGGTGTCAGACTGCACAGTAATGCATGGATAGAAGTACAGTCACCACAGTAATACCTGGATAAAAGGGAAAGTCACCACAATAACACTTGGATAAAAGGGACAGTCACCACAGGAATACCTGGATAAAACGAACAGGCAGAACAGTAATACCTGGATAAAAGGGACAGTCACCACAGTAATTTCTGGATAAAAGGACAGTCATCACTGTAATAGCTGGATAAAAGGGAAAGACAGTACAGTAATATCTGGATAAAAGGGATAGTCACCACAGCAATGCCTGAATAAAAGGGACAGACAGAACAGTAATACCTGGATAATAGGATAAACAGAACAGTAATACATGGCTAAAAGGAACAGTTCACCCATGACTGTTCGAAGGGTGAAAAAAAGTAAACTGTCGTATGAAAAATAGAACTATATATATATATATATATATATATATATATATATATATATATATATATATATATATATATATATATATATATATATATATATATATATATATATATATATACATATATATATATATATATATATATATATATATATATATATATATATATATATATATATATATATATATATATATATATATATATATATATATATATATATATATATATATATATATATTATATATATATATATATATATATATATATATATATATATATATATATATATATATATATATATATATATATATATATATATATATATATATATATATATATATATATATATATATATATATATATATATATATATATATATATATATATATATATATATATATATATATATATTTATCTATTTATTTATATATAGTCACTGCATATAGGGAGGAGATTATAATAATAATAATCAAAACTCCCAGATTTCAAATTGACCAGTACAATAATCCCATAAATAAAATAAATGACTGTGAACATCATGGCCTCTAGATGAAATGAGATAAATACATAGAGATGGGAGATGAACAGCATTTTGATATTTGATTAAAGTAAGATCTTGAATGTCTCTATATCAAAGTGAAATGTCTGCGTAGAATATGAAGTGGGAGAATATTATTTCAAAAGGATTTTTATTCCACTGAGAAATATTGGCATAAAATGAGAAATAAGTTTATTACTTCAAAATATACTATAACTCAGTTACTTATCAATGTACAGAACAAGTTCAGTCATTTATTTGGGGGGAGGAATTGCTGTCAGTAATAAATATAATAATCGCTTACTTGTGCGCACACAGGTGGAGAGAGAGAGAGAGAGAGAGAGAGAGAGAGAGAGAGAGAGAGAGATCGGTAAGAAATGTCAAAATCACGTGTGACTCTCAGTCAATGATTTGGAGAAGTAAACTGAGAAGAGAGGAATGAAATATATGCACGTGGCGACTAAAATAATTCTGGAATTTGGTGGCATTGCATGCAACGGCTTGCAGACTGACAAATGAGAAAGTAAACCTTTTTAAAATTATACTAAAATTAATCCATGCTTGCACTGCGAAATGGGGAGTTACCAGACAATATTAAAAAAAGGTATGGCTTGGGTTTTGGCGAAGGACCAAGTACAAAAAGCGTAATCTCAAACAATAACAGAGAAATTCATACAATGCTCTGTAAAGAAGGGAAGGTAGCCGAAGGACTGGATGGCACTCCTTGGAGAATTTCGCCCGTTATCTAGATAAACTCAGAAGATGGTGCGATTGATTTTCCTGAGCCTGTGGTTATACTTCAATTTCTAACACTTAAGTGGGTCCACACAGGACTCCAGTGACCAGGCAAAAGAAAAAAAATCACTTTAGCTCCCAACGGATGATGAAAAATCATCCATTTTGAAGACTATGACTTAGTTGATAAAGTGTACGAGTGTGTACCGAGGAGCGAAAGAAGAACAAGAAATTGCTCGTATGATAAGCGCTAATCTTCTCACCAAGAAAAAATATAATTGTGCGAGGGAAATCTATGCCAGCAAATACTCATTGTAATAATGGAGCGATTTGAGAGGGATGGACAAGTTACAAGAAATGTTTTTAACAAAGAAAAACACTTCGAGGTTCAAATTTAATACTGTATATAGGAAATAAGACAAACAAAATACCAATAAATATTACTAAGATTTCAGCACATACGAAAAATAAAAATTCACTGCACCTGTATTAAACCAAGTCTTAGCTTCTCTTCTCGTTGCACGAAATCATGTGCTCCAGTGACAAGGAATATGCTAACATTCACAGGTAAAATGAAAACGTTGATTGGCTTTGAAAAAACAAGTTTCTTTCCTGTGCAGATAATATTTTGCGTCAGTCCCCACGCCTGAATTTGGACATAAGGTTCCTGAATATATTAACAGAAATTTGAATAAGATCAATACTTGGTGCAATAGGTGCCAAGACGTTGCCCACCACATTTGACTAACCACCATGAACAATTGTATCTAAGTCAAGAGTCACAATTAATTTTACAGGAACTGTTCAAGGTCAGAGAGACAGAAAAGGCGCTAAACCTATAGTAAAACAAAGGACTCGTACAGTACCATGGGAAGCAGGTTACCTGATTTAACCATGAATTGTTTTTTTTTTTTTTTTTGAGGGGGTGAAGGGGTCTACTCTTTACTATATAAAACCCGAGACAATATAAAAAAAAATCCAGTAATGCAATGCCGCATGATTCACATTAGCTAAATAGGCCTCTAACTCAACCTGCGCCTAGCGTGCTTATTAAGTAGGATGCTCAATGACACGTTAACGTCGCATTGGAATCGCGACCCGAGATTGCTTATCCTTAATTTACTCGACTGAGGGAATCCTATTCTAAGCTTCCTCATCGTTAAATCACACAATTACTAAAATGCCACGCCTGGGACACTTAACATCTTTTTACTGCTTGAGAACACGCTATAAAGGGAGGAATTCTGGTCTTTGGAGCATCTAACGAGGATTAATTATTTCAAACCAAGAGCTTCATAGAAGATGCGTTAATTTCCTACACGCATAAATAATCAACATATGGAACAAAACATGTGTGAAAAATTAACAGTGTCCCACCTCTTGTTTGAGTATTATAGGCAAATACTGATTAAATTTTAAAGTAAGTATAGATGTTTTAGGAATTAATCTAAAAAAAAGAGTATATTGGAAAAAAGAAATACGTAACAAAACCTCTTTTATGCAAGCATATATAGACGACAAAGGACAGGTGGACAGAAAAACACCGTCACTGAAACATGCAGGAAAAGTAGCCTATGCATTATGAAAGAAAGTATTATTTCACTTACTCTATAAGTTTTCTGTAATAACATATTCATTTATTATATAGTTTAAAATAGGATAGAATTTTGATGAAAGTTCATAATTATGGGAGTGGGCATTACTTACCACAGAATACAAAAACCTTGAACACTGATAGTGTTACTTATCAACTTGGAATGTAGGACTAATACAAAAGTTATCATCGCTATTTTGTTAAAATTGTCTTTTCTTTTTTATGATTAGCTTACTTTCCTACTTCTGATTTGAAGTTTACCTGGTCATTAAAGGTCTGATGATGACAATAGTATTATAGAAACTATAGCTAATAAATGTAAGTTTCAGCTTATTTGAGCTTTCATATTAATTTTCACTACAAAGCTCCAATTCCATAAAGAGTTATCAATACCTTCTCTTAAAGAAATATGTGATATTAATACTTAAAAAGTTATCTATAAAAACAGCATATATAGTTATTTTCTCCTTTTTTGTGATTCCAATTACGCAACGCCAGGTAAACAAATACCTCTCACATTCAATACCTAACGTACGTTGTCGACTTGTTCCTTTGTTCTACAGTTACGCACGAGAATTATTCCTCCTGCTACAGTCACTTCGATATTGAATCAGGCCTTCCTCTGCTATTAAGGGCGCTCCGCAGAGGACAGATATTGCAGACGACCAATAAATGCGTCAACTACATTAACCCTTTCATGTCATTTCATAAAGTCCACTCTCCCCGCGCTCTCGAAATATTCCACCAGATTTTCAGTACCTAATTTCCTCAGCTCGTTGAGCGATATTTGGTCACGGGACATTCATAACTGCAGTACGTCTGATGGACTTTCATTTTGGTTTGCGAGGTTTATGCCCCCCTCTCTGCTCTCTCTCTCTCTCTCTCTCTCTCTCTCTCTCTCTCTCTCTCTCTCTCTAGTGGTTATCTTCGATAAAATTAAGGTTTCGTTGACAGTTTGACGAATGTCTTAAATAACAATGAACTTATTACTCTGAAAGATAGCTAGGATAACTAACGTACAATGAAATATGGAGTAAGTTTGATAAAACTTGATTTCACTGACAATAGATAAACGTGGGATCTTCCTCACATAAAATCCATAAAACATATGATTACCTTGACTTGAATATTCCCTTGAAAAAGGATAAACAGAACTAGGAAGCTCCTGAGCGCAGCCGCCCCCCCCCCTTTGATTATTTGACAAATTATTCTGACACTGGCCTATTTTTAAGTTCACGAGGTATCAGAAATTGAAACTATCTTTGTAAAATGGCCCTAATGCCTTTATTAGTACTAGTAGCTTCAGGGGAAAAAAATCAGTACTGTTTCTCAAAAAAATCAGTACTGTTTCTCATCTCTACAAGTATAAAATCACAGGTAATACAAAAGTCTTGGAGCATTTCTGTCAAAATGCCACATTATGTTGCATATGTGAATTCTAATTTTTAGTATTTCTAGGGAATCAGAATTATTACAAGTGGCACTCATTTCTGCCATTCTGCCACTGATAAGAATATCAGTAATTAACCTGAAATGGTTTTTGAGAAGTCTGTGAAACTGTAAAATGATATATATAGGCTACGGCAGGCGACTAAGACAATTTTTGATGGATGTTTACTGATAAGTTTCCATTATAGTTGTGTAAGAAGTCATGCCGCTAACTTAAGTATTGCACTAATTTGTTACTTTTATAACTGGAGTCTAAATATCTCGTCCAATATGAAAGTAGAATTTCCAATCTCTGAAATGGGCCAATATTTACAAATAATTTCAGAATTATAAATGAAAGTATTGGAACATTACCTGTAATGGTAAAGTTTACAGACTGTTGACTTTATTATTATTTTAGAAAAAAAGCCGAACAGCAACACGGTTAAGGAAACCGAATTTCTCCCTATACCATCACACGGAGAAATTTAAGAAACTAGCCGACCCCGACACCGAAGAGAGAGAGAGAGAGAGAGAGAGAGAGAGAGAGAGAGGGTGGAGTGGAAGGGGAGGTGTGATAGAAAGAGAAAGAGAGTCAGCACCGGTCACAGAAGGCAGATTACCTGAGCGACTTATAATCCCGGATAACAGCCACTCCAAAATTCCAATAGCGATTAGGCCCTAAAGGTCACAACGCCTCCGGGACCGACTTCGTCACTAACCCAGGACCAACCAAAACGCAGCTGAATAACTGACATGACAACTGTGCACCCACCGCCCCACCCCGCTTGCTATATTATTATTATTATTATTATTATTATTATTATTATTATTATTATTATTATTATTATTATTATTATTATTATTATTTGAGCTTGCTATTACGTCAGGGTTTTGTATTGCCTTGGTTAGCAATGAAGCTATAAAAAGTTTTCAATATTGATGTAAGTTTCCCAAGGCACTCTTAACTTCAGAGGACGCAAGATGGACCGTTTAGAGTTCTATGAGATTAAGATCATTCTCCTTTTTACCATAAGCCAGTTGATAAGGCTGCTTTTCGTCTAAACATTGAGTGGTGATCTTTAGGTTTGTTATAAAATGTTTATATAATTAAGTATATTTATTAATTGCTGTCCTGAAATATCTTATATTTTATTTTATCTATTGCATGGTTTTTTTTTTTGGTAACAGGTAAATATTTATCTTATATTTTCAATAAAAAAAAAATCATGAACTCAGGTCATCAGTTTGTTGAGAGAAAATATTTTTCGGAAAAATATTATATGAAAATGAAAAAGAATGCTGGACGAGTAAGCATGACTACTCTTCTTGTTATTACTGTTTATTTAAAGGATTACCATCTGCGTTACAAAAAGATTATATTTTTTCTGTACTTTCTAGTGGTTATGCGTACGTCATTGAGAACTAAATTGCGCTTTCGAATTACAAAGTGACATTCCATATCCTGTGGGAAGGTTGCAGATATTTACGGCACTGTTGCAAAGACGATGTAAGGATATTTCTTGAAAATATTAAATGCTTTCGAGTGATAGCCTTTTAAATAAGTGTGGGTTCCAGGCCGCTGTCACTTTCAGTATTTTTCTGTGTGTGTGTATATATATATATATATATATATATATATATATATATATATATATATATATATATATATATATATATATATATATATATAAAAAATATATATATATATATATATATATATATATATATATATATATAATATAGAATATATATATATATAAATATATATATATAAATATATATATATAATATATATATATATATATATATAAATTATATATATAAAACTATATATAAATATATATATATATATATATATATATATATATATATATATATATATATATATATATATATATATATATATATATATATATATATATATATATATATGAATATATAATATATGTATATGTATATGTATATATATATATATATATATATATATAAAATATATATATATATATATATATATATATATATATATAAATATATATATATATATATATATATATATATATATATATATACACGTTTTTAAGCTCCCACAGAAGACAACATATTCAGCTTAAAAGTTTGTATTTATTTATCAGGATGGTATTTATTTGGATGCTGATCACTAGAATTTTTATTACATGTTCCTTTAACAAAGGATATGTCCATGGAAAGCTTTGCGCACCTGCTTGATGCAGCAACAATTATATGATCAAAGTATTTTACCTAAATATTCTTATGTAAAACTCTGGGCACCTGCTGATATCCTACGCTGCACCTGAAGAATTTTGTTTAGCAAACTTTAACCTACATTACATAAAGATGATTGCATTATTGTGTCAAACTGTAGTCCTTTAGTTCTCGATGGAAATATTTTTAGATTTATCGCTCATGTTACTATATAAGACTTTGGACTCTATTGGTGTCCTTTCCTTGCTGAGGGGGCTATGTCTTAAATAACACCGAATCTACTGTACACTACATAGTGATGCTTTTGACATAATTTCATCAATTTCCATATATCATGATTTTCTTTTCCTGGAAAGGGTGCTTTGGCCCAGTTTGACTGAGCTTGATTTCCTATACCAAAGTAATAATTTGTGCCAATTTTGGGTTAAGTTTATTCACTGGTTCTAAAGAAAACTTGGAGATGTGAAAGTTTACTCCAGAGATACATACATGTGTCCATACATACATACATACATACATACATACATACATACATACATACATATATATATATATATATATATATATATATATATATATATATATATATATATATATATATATATATATATATATATACATACATACATGAGAATTTTAAGTCCAGAAAACCAACAAAAAGTAAAAAATACTATAATTTCATCTTATGCTGGAGAATACTTGAAACGTCTCTCAAGTTTGCCATTCAGCTGTAAATATGTAAAAAAAAAGAGTGAAAGAAAGGCGTCTGATTGCTAAAGGTCAGTTGAAACTAAAATAAAAGCAATGTTCATTAACAAAAATAGAGCAACGTCAATTAATACTCTCAAAAACATAACGTACGACAGAATCAATTACCTCAGAGTGTGGGGGTGATATGATAACGAGTTATAACCTTCAATCTCTCGCTAATAAATGTTTTCAATTATGGCTCTCTCATTACGGCATTCAATAGAGTAAACTTTTATACCTCATCGTAAAAGTGATTTATAATTAGAACTAATCGCAGTGTTGTTTCTCATCTCGCGAAATTATAAGTGATAGAAATAATCCACCGAGACAACAATGGACGCTGATAACAAAGCAAACTCGTTTTCCAAAAGTCGTAATTATCACGTGAATAAGTTCAAGGTTTGGAGATTCGTGTTTCGTAGATGTAATCGTTAGTTCTCGTGCATTAATGGATATATATATATATATATATATATATATATATATATATATATATATATATATATATATATATATGAGAATATTGGGGGATGCCCTCTAGCCTATTCATCGGAAGGATGTTTGCTCAATGTCCCTGGAATGTCAAAGGAAATTAAAGAAAGGTATCCTTAAGAGGAGTCTTATAGAGCTAATGCTGTGTTCTTAGTTTCCTAGAAATTATTTTATATATTTCCAAGACAATCGGAGCCCATGAAAGAAGTAGGTATGAGTTATTATTATCATAAATATTATTATTAATATTGTAATTGCAATACTTAATGCAAAAATGACAGATGTGGAATAAGAACAATGAAGGAGAGATAAGAAACGATAAATACGAAGAGCAGAGAAGCATAAATAAATTTTCAATGAAAATGGCAATGTGCATATTAATGATTTTAAAGAAAGTGAAAATGGTCGATGAATTTATACACACTCGCCTACATATGTATATATGTTCACAAATATACACACACACACACATACTATATATATATATATACAATATATATATATATATATATATATATATATATATATATATATATATATATATATATATATATATATATATATATATATATATATATATATATATATATATATACATATATATATATATATATATATATATATATATATATATATATATATATATATATATATATATATATATATATATATATATATATATATATATATATATATATATATATATATATATATATATATATATATATATATATATGTAAATTCCAAGAACCATTTAATCATCAATACTTAATATGATATCATATATATCCTGCTACCTTAAAGAATGACCTTCACTTTTGCAATCCATATTGCAATCCTTTCTAAATAAAATTCTATGCATTGCTGTGGCCAAGGTGTGTACTTCTATTCGCAAAGCAGTCAGGCAGTGCTTCGTCAGTTCAAACTGTGCTTCTGATGGACAACGAAGCCAGTGAGGAAATGCCTGTTTCTCAAATCTTCTCAGCTCACAAAGGGTTTTGGGAAAGCTGCATATGCTACCATTTGGTGAATAATACTTCAAGAGGACTAACAATCAACTAATCACAGAGTTCAAAAATTTACCTCACTTCAGCCAGATACCTGAACTCTCATAACTATAATAATTACAACTGAGTACTCTAAAGGTAACAGTGATCCTCAAAAAAACTCAAACTTAGTTAATCAAAACAAGTGTCAGGCATCAACAATTAAGCAAGAAATATACTGGAGCAAAGGGGCATCACTCCATCAAACAATGTCAACTGTTTCCCTGGTCTTAACTCACTTCAGCAAAACTAAAGGAACAATATATGTTTATTACTTTGCCTTATGCACACAATTAATCCTATTCACTGGTGGTCAACAAATGAAACACTCTTTTTTAAAAACATAAAATACAAAAATTTATTTTTAAATTCAAAATTTATAACTAGAATTCACAATCAGAAGAAATTTACTATTACTTGAAAACAACACAAAATTTAATGAATTCTTGAGTTAAATTGTTAAACAAAAGTAAATCACAAAAACTTTAATTTGTCAAGAAATTAAATTAATCATCCAATATTTAAACTATCAACAATTGCTCAAGGTTTGAAAAGAAAATCTTAGTAAATGAAAATTAAATAAAGTATACAATGTTAAATTATGAATAAACACTTAAATGGCTAAGTAAATAAATGTCAAATCACCAATATACAAAATGTGAAAAATTAAGAGATTGCAAACACAAGAACACACAAAAATACACAAAGGATTTACCAGTAATAATTTCACTAAGGCAAAAATCTCTAAATGTAACTTATACCATGGTAACAATAAGTAAAATTCACTTTACCTTACACAAGCTTGTGAAAACTTTCACAAAATCACCTGAAATGCAGCTGCTTGGGATTCACAAGACACACTTTTTTGTTAGGCGCCATTACACACTTTTCCTACATTCAGATCTCAAAAGCTAAAATCAATACCAGTGACCACACAATATTTTTACATTAATAATTTCTCTCTTTTGAAGAAAGAGAGAGAGAGAAAGGGAACCACATGGACTGTTTCTAAAATCAGAATGAACAAGCTTTTGCAATCCAGCAAGAAATGAAACAATCAGATTACGTCATTATTCCTGAGTAAAACGTTTTGGGGCCAACTAACATGTTAGAACAGTAAGTGATAAGAGAAATGTACTCTTAAACATGACTCAATTGCCATGTGCTTCAGTGCAACATTTGTTTGCATTTCTCAAAAAGATACATGTCTTTACCAGAAAATCGTATGGGACGAAGCTCTTGACGAAATTTCAACATGTTAAAAACAGATGGCAGCCAGCCAGTCACAAACGGCATGCTTTCAAACCAAGACGAAGAAGCAAAGTTGGTTTTCAGAACAGTATATGAAACATTGTGAAATCATTCATCTTTTTCTCGTATGAGACAAAACCTTACACAACTCGATTGCCATTCCCTAGCTTGTTAACGCATTATCTTTCTCGATGGAAACCGAACCAAAAGACAACATACAAAATCACGAGTACAGAACACTTTTTGCTGGGGAACAAAAAGCGGGATAACATGCTATGTCAATGTTAAAACATTACTAATTCTAGTTTACACTGTTAAGTTATCTAAATCACTAACTCTTTTGAGATCTGACATTACACTACATACGATACTTCAACAATTATTATCATTACACAGAACACATTATAACTAGAATAGTAAATATACCAAGATCATGGAATGCTATACATATTACAAGGCAATATCGTGAAATTCCTTCCCCAGAAGTTTAGTTATCCCAGGTTTGAATCCATTAATTCAGAACTGGATAAATAATCTACATTTACATTGTTCTTTCCAAAATTGTTCTCTATTTTTACACAACAGGGTTACAAAATCAGTCAAGGGAGCTACTATGGCTGAGAAATTCGGACAGAATCAATAACAAAATCCAGCTGTGCTAAAAAATCTTTGTAGTTGTTTCTGCCTCAGTTGTTTCCTTCTTCCTGGTGTTTCAATCACTTAAGTTCGATCACTTAACTTCTCTATTATCCTATAAGGACCTTGAAACTTATTGGTAAGGGGAATTCTTTCCACTGGTAAGAACACTAGAACTTGCTGTCCTACACTAAAATTTCTTTGTTTAGTCTTAGCGTCATATCTCCTTTTCATCTTCTCTTTCCTTATTTTCAAATTCTCTAAAGAGAATTTTCTAATTCCTCTTATCCTTTTCCTCAAATTCTTCACATATTCTCCTTGGATTTCCTCTTGATTTTATTCCCAATTCTCTGCAAGAATCTTCAATGGACCTCTCACGTCTCGTCCAAAAATCATTTCATTTGGTGAACATCCCATACTTTCTTGATAAGCATTCCTTACAACAGACAACACCAAGGGTAAACCAGCATCCCATTCTTTTCCTGACTCATAACAATACATAGTTAACATACTTTTCAATGTCTGTTGGAACCTTTCCAAGGCTCCTTGAGTCTCTGGATGATAAGTAGTTGATGACTGTTGTTTCACCCTAACAAGTTCATCACATCCTGGAACAATTTAGAAGTAAAGTTCATTCCTATCACTTTGCACAATTTCTGGTATTCCACACTTGGAGAAAAACTCCACCAACTTCTCAGCAATTACCTTTGCACTTATACTTCTTACAGGAATTGCCTCAGGATACCTTGTCACTGGACACATTAACGTTAACAGATATTCATTTCCTTTCTTTGTTTTCAGAAGCGCCCAACTACATCTATAATCACCTTGCTGAAGGGTTCTCCTCTAACTTCTATGGATTGTAGGGGCTTTGTGAATGGTTTCATTTGGTTTTCCAGCTATCTGGCATGGGGACACTCTCTGCAAAACCTGCTAACATCCTTGCAAAGTCCAGGCCAGAAAAAATACTTCATAATTTTCTCAACAGTCTTCCTGATTCCGATATGTTCAGACTCAGCGCTACTGTTGCCACAGGCTTCCTCAATGGATATGGAATCAAAATCTGATGATATTCACCCCACTCAGCATTTCTTGGTATATCTAGAGGTCGATGCTTCCTCATTAGCAATCCTTCTTTTAGATAATAACAGATAGAGTTTGTTTCCTCTCTTCTTGATCAACAACTCTGAAGAATAAATCAGCAAACTTTGTATCATTCTTCTGCAGTTCCATTAGCTTCTCTCTAGTCACTTGACCAACTTCAAAGGCTGAACTCTCAATATCTCCTAATCTGCTACTGAAGTTTCACTGCTATCTTCAGGAACACTCTGACTACTCTGAGTCTCTCCAATAACAACATGATCCTCTTCTTGCTAACACTAGGGGAAAATTCACTTTCCTGAAACAGCTCTTCTAAGCTCAAAGATCCTTCACTTGATCCTTCTGGTACAGATAAATCCTCAGTTTCTTCATTTGCAGATGTAGTTCTCTTCATACCCATGGTAGTTAAACAACTTGGCAACAGGTGGGGGTTTTTCTTCTCTAAATCTACCGTAGGACTAATCTTCAATGGTTTGTCTGTCACTATAGAACAAGGAAGAAATTACCCAGTAAAACATGCACTCCTTCAGCAGCTAGTGGTCCTTTACAGCAAAATCAACATTCCCTGTCACCAATTCACACAACAGGTGTAAGCAGCATATAGGAATTACCTCTTCTCCTCCTATACCCTTCAAAATAACTGAATTACCGGTGAGATTCTTCTCCAACTGTGAGTGAACACCACAAGCTACCACACTATGGTTACTCCCCATATCACGTAATACCTTGACTGGTACCTGCACACTCCCTCCCCGAGTTGCCAGCATACCTTCATAGGTATATGGCTTAAAAGCCTCCAAGCTGCTCAGCCACTCACTGCTTGAGGTTACATCTCCACTGGTTGCTAAACACTCAGATTGTTTAGTCTCAGTCTTCCCAACCATCTCAGTCGTTCCCAAACTGCTCTTCGCAGTTTGTTTCACCTGGTTACCTTTAACCACCTGACCAACTGGCTTGGTCTGCTGTTGTGTCTGATAACAATTTCGACTGTAGTGTCCTGCTCTTCACACTTGAAGCAGACAACATTAGTCTTGAGGAACTGGATGATGAGAATTTAACATTTGATTGCTGAGGGGCATTACCTGGCTTTGTACTGGCATTGCCACTAGAAGAATTCCCAGTTGTAATGTTCCTGAAATTTGGATGAGTCCTAAAACCTGTGCATTGTTGGTTCTGGTACTTGACATTATAATTCCTTTTGCTATAAATTATAGTCCTCACTCAATGTAGCAGCTTTGTCAAGTTTCTTAACCTCTCTCTCTCTCTCTCTCTCTCTTAAACAGGCTCTTATGTGTTCAGGTATTCTTTTAAGATATTGCTCTAGGACTACCAACTCCTCAAGTTTGTCCATAGATTTAACTTTAACAGCCTCCAACCATCGTTTGAAACATCTTACTTTGTAGGCATAATCCAAGAGAGTCATCTTGTCATCCTTTCTCAAAGATCTGAATCTTTCATTGCAATATTCAAGGGTCATCTGGTAAACTTGTAGAACATTGTGTTTGAGTACATTGTACTCTTTACACTGATCAACTGATAAGGCTAAATAGGCACTTATCCCTTTACCCATGAGAACACCCTGTAACAAGACTGACCATTTATCTTCTGGCCATCCCATACCTGAAGCCACTTTTTCAAAGTGATCAAAAATCTCATCTGGAGCTTCTTCTGTAAACTTTGGAATTAACCCCTGCACTCTTACCACATCAAATACAGGCTCTTGAGTATCTTGGATAGGGTTAGACAGTGTCACAGGTAACTTGGAGCGAGCTTCTATTAATTTCATCTCTCTTTCATAAAATTCCTTCTTCCTTGCTCATTCTCTTTCCTCTCTTTCCTATTTTGCTCTTTCTCTTACTTCTTCTGCTGCCCTTTCTTCTTCCCTTTCTTTTCTTTCTCTTTTCTCTCTGTCTTCTCTTTCTCTCCTGCCTGCATTTTCTCCCTTTCTGCCAACATTCTCAGCATAATCAAACTTTCTTCTTTTTCCCCTCTTTCTCTTTCTGCTTGCATTTTCTGTTTCAGCTTGCATCTTCAGCTTAATTAAACTTTTTTTCTGCTTTCTATGAGTCTAAGCTCTGCTTCTGCGTCACTTTTCTCTTTCTTTTGCTCTTGCTTATATATAAACTCGGCCTCAGCTGCATTCAACAATTTTTGTGCCTCTCATAAATCTTCATCTATTTTACCAGAGTCCATCAATGCTTGGATTGCAATGCATCTGATTTGTGCCTTAATCATACCACTAGACATATTACCCCACATGCCACTGCTAAAGCATTCCAACTGTGCCTTAGTCAGGTTGGATTCAGATAACTCTTGGATGGAAGGAGCTGCCATTTTCTCTAAGTTACTCAACTAAATAATTCACAATGCAATGCAAAAATAATCATGTGGTCACTCTCCTATCAAAATATATCCCAAACACCACCAGTATAATCCATAAACCAGAGTAATACCTTATTGTCACAAAGTGTACCAAGTACCTGGTTATTACACAACTAATTACAGAATTTAAAAATTTACCTCAATTCAGCCAGATACCCGAACTCTCATAACAATTAAAATTACGACTGAGTACTCTAAAGGCAACAGTGATCCTTTAAAAAGCTTAGTAATCACGTGGAAATATCAAAATAAGTTTATCAAAACAAGTGTGAGGTATCAACGATTAAGCAAGAAATATACTAGAGCAAAAGGGTATCACTCCATCAAACAACTTTAACTGTTTCACTGGTCTTAATTCACTTCAGCAAAACTAAAGGAACAAAACATGTTTATTACTTTGCCTTATGCGCACAATTAATCCTATTCACTGGTGATCAACAAATGAAAAAGTTTTTTTTTTTTTTTTAAATACAAAAATTTATTTTTACATTCAAAATTTACAATTAGAATTCACAGTCTGAAGAAATTTACTATTACTTGAAAACAAAACAAAATTGAATTAGTTCTTGAGTTAAATTGTTAAACAAAACTAAATCACAAAAACTTTAATTTGTCAAGAAATTAAATTAATCAACCAAAATTTAAACTATCAAGTATTACTCAAGATTTGAAAAGAAAATCTTAGTAAATGAAGATTAAATCAAGTATGCAATGTTAAATTATAAAAAAACTCTTAAATTGCTAAGTAAATAAATGTTAAATCAACCAGAATATAAAATGTGAATGATTAAGTGTTTGTAAACACAAGAACACACAAAAATACACAAAAGATTTACCAATAAAAATTCACTAAGGCAAAAATTCTCTCAATATACCTTTGTCATGGGTAGATGCAATAATGATGAAATATACTGAAAAAGAAATATCTCTTTTCCAAGACATGACTGCTCCCTGTGTTTGCTCACCAGTTAGTTCCTGTTGTCAACGCATCGTGGACAAGAATTCGGTCCACATTGCATCAGAATCTTCTATGGCCTGACAGGAAGTGGGCGGTTATCAGGAACCAAACATTGAGTAAAAAAAAAAACTCCTTATAAGGGAATAACTATTGTCGTCATTAGCTCCGCCTATACAGGGGGTATATAACCCGAAGGGTTCGAGCCCATGGAACGACGAACTTACTATCAACTAAAAATATCTCCTTCGGGCAACATATATGAAATTATATTATTTCCGAGGTAGAGCGAATTGGATATTAAAGGACGTTTGTAGCTTACATGCTTATATATGAATCACGGTGATTGTGATATAATATGGCTGCGTGCGGCAAATGCACTATATGGTTAGCATGGCAGAGGTGGGTTGATATCGATTTTAATTACAAATACCTGAGTTCGACGGGGATTTGTAGGTGGGAGTCGGTATCTACTTATACCTCACTTGTTGGGCGTGTGGTTAAATTCGCGTCATCGTAGTCCTGAGTTCTTGTCTTCGGTGGTTCGAGTCCACGAGACGACGAACTTTTATTATCAACTAAAAATTCTTATTTGGGTAACATATATATATGAAAATATATATATATTATTCCGAGGTAGAAACGAATTGATATTAAAGGACGGTTGTAGCTCAATGCTTGTATAAGAATCACGGTGATGTTATAAAAAATATATCATTCATATATATATATATATATATATATATATATATATATATATATATATATATATATATATATATATATATATATATATATATATATATATATATATATATATATATATATATATATATATATTATATATATGTATATATATATATATATATATATATATATATATATATATATATATATATAATATATATATATATTATATATATGTGTATATATATATATATATATATATATATATATATATATATATATATATATATATATATATATATATATATATATATATATATATATATATATATATATTATAATATGTGTTGTGTATTATATATATATATATATATATATATATATATATATATATATATATATATATATATATATATATATTCTTACCTGGTCTAATTACTGCCTTCCTTGTTTAGGGGTCCAATCTGAGGTCTAGCTCTTGAACAAGGGAGCTTGAAGAAATCTGACTGCAATTGCTAGGTCAGGCAGGAATCGTAGAAGAAAAAAACAGTTGGGCTGAGGGCCGTATTTCAACAAGGGGCTTTAAAGATAAACATTTGGGTTTACTTTAAATGGAATATATTTACAATTAAACGCCTCAATCAGAAGACTGGGAATGACAGGCAGATCAAACAGGGCTGCCACGTGGTTAGTTATGCTATCATTGTTTAAAAATTGAATAGTCTATGATTAATCCTCTTGAAAAGGATACTGACGAATTCATTGCAGTGACCTTTTCACTGCAAGAAGCACAAGATAAGTTGATGTTTCCACAGCCGATGTACCGTCTGCAATTTGATAATGCCAGCGGTCACACAAGAATAATTATAACGATCTTGGGCAAACCAAGGGATGCACGGAGGGTGCCAAAATAACTCGGTTCTGGTACGATATACTTGCATTAAAATCCACACTGAGCTAAATGCGTCAGGTCTTTGTGATAATTCACATTTTAGAAAAAAATAAAGTGCTGTCGGAGATTTAACATATGTGACTGTTAAAAAAAAAAACCTAGTCAGGACGTTACCTGATAACGGAGTGATGGAGGGGCCTCGTCGAATTTCACCAGTTCTGGAGGGGTGATTTTAATGGGAAAATGCACTGGTAATGCGACTGGGTGGTCAAAAAGGTGACCACGTGGATCGGGTCTGCTCAATAAAGGAGCTAGGCAAGGGAGTTGTGTGTGGGTCTGCTATGGGGTGTTCTGAGAGCGGTAGCCACTGTTTGTCGCCTTATATGACCTCTGGGGCATATTTTCTTTCTCCTCCCAGAGGTCACTGTCGTCACAAGAATGGCAGTCGTGCCTTCGTTTTCCATGTTAGGATAATTTCCTAATCCTGGAGACTTCTGGCAACTCATACTTGTCAGTTTTTATGGGGAGTTCAACTTTTCTGGCGGATTTTCGGCAGGCTTTGTCTCCATTCGCCTTTTATCTGAAAAGAGGTAATTCAAGCAGTCACCAGGTCTTTAGAAAAGATAAAAAGATGCACCAAAAGGGGAGCATGAAGAGAAATTTACATAGGGGTTGAGTTTCTCACGCCCTCCCCAATTAGATATCAGTGCCAAATTACGTTATTTTGGGGTGGAGCACAGTTTGGAGGTTTGGGTTTGCTTTCAGAAGTGGATTCCCACTTGACAATATATGATTTGCTTATAAAATCACAGTAGATGCACATGACTTCTGTATATGAGCGAATACCAAGGGAAAAAGACAGGCAGCAGTACAGTACCAAGCGTTTATTTACGCATCTTCGGGGTAAAAATGAGACAAGATTGAAAATGTTACAAGGTGACTTGGTTTTGATCCCTGATTATCCTGGACTATCTCTTTGTTTATCACCCTTTAACAATTAACCATCTGGTATTCTTGTTCTTTTTTGTTTATTTTGTAACCTTCTTTTCAACCATCTCAATTTTGCCCCAAAGATGCGTGAATAAACACGTGAAAGAGTTAATACTGAACTTCTACCTGTCACTTTCCTGTGGTATTCGCTTATATACGTACATACATAAAGCGAAACAGTCTTATCATTGTATGAAGGTTCTTAAAAGTAAATCTGAAGTCAACATATGGCCACAGATGGCTCTTAATCAAACGTAAATTAGTGTCACTTTTGAGCCATTTGTATTCATGTGATGACGGGAAAAGCATGTATTCCCGAAAGCTCGGCTTTGCATCTGTTTTGATTTGAGAAATAATGTCTACAAGGTTGCCACGTCTTTTGGCTATCCTGTTCCACCTTATATGCTGTATATATATATATATATATATATATATATATATATATATATATATATATATATATATAATATATATATATATATATATATATATATATAATATATATATATATATATATATATATATATATATATATGAGGTGGAACAGGATTGCCAGAAGACATGGTAACCTCTAGACATTATTTCTCAAATCATAACAGATGCAGTAATGGCTGGGAATACATGACTTTTCCCAATCATCACAACATGAATACAAATGGCTCAGAAGTGACACCAAATTTACGTTTGATTAAGATACGTATCCCTATCTATATGTTGACTTTAGATTTGGAATTTAAACAACCTTCTTAAAATTAGAAGACTGTTTCGCTTTAAGGACGCCTTCTTGGAGTTGATGGGTACCCGTATAGTTTACAAGTTTAATTGCCCTAAATGTAATTTTGGGACTCATGTGGGATACACCAAGAGCCTATTTAAGGTCGCATCAACTCTCATAAGGGTGACAGCCATCGCACAGGTTCAATTTTAAGCCAAAAAGAAAATAGTGCCATTAGACTCCTTGTCATATCCTGCCACCATCACATAAAATACAATGATTTTCAAATGCTCTGACAAACAAAACAGCCACTCGCTTCCATTTTTAGAGTCCCTCCATATTAAACAACAATCACCAACGCTCAATAGCCAGGCCATCTCAGTTCCTTTGCACATTGCATAGTTGTTTAAACCCACACCACTCCACCCTCTTCCATTCTCAGTCTTCTAACTCTCCCAGATATCATTTAACTGTAGACATGAGATCCCGACAAAATTTAGGGTTTCCTGTATTTGTGTTCATTTACATTACTATTAATTTGAATATTCATGTTTGTTTTTTTTCTCGGTCCCTATCTGCTCAATTGATTTTATTTTGCGGTTTCTGTTTAGTACGTAATATCATCTTACTTGATCATTGCTCTTGTGTCAGTTTTGATTGCAGACAACTCGTTTGTATGTTCCCTTTTGTATACTGTTATCGTATATTTTTACTTTAAATTATTATGTATTTTAAAGTGTTTTAATACTTTCAGATCTAGTCAACCAGTATAGTTTTCTTACTGTTTCGTTGTATTTTATTTCATTCTATTGGTAAATGACCCTGATGATGGGAAAAGTCATGTATTCCGAAAAGGTCGGCTTTGCATCTGTTACGATTTAAGAAATAATAATGTCTACAATGTTACCATGTATTCTGGCTATCCTGTTCCTCCTTAAATTGAGGTTTTCAGAAACGATATAATATAATAGTTTTATATATATATATATATATATATATATATATATATATATATATATATATATATATATATATATATATATATATATATATATATATATATATATATGTGTGTGTGTGTGTGTATATATGTATGACATTATATATATATATATATAGATATATATTTCGGGATATATATATATCACATGATATATATATATATATATATATAACTTATTTGATTATATCTGTATCCATATGTTGACTTCAGACTTACTTTTTTAATAACCTTCTTAAAATTAGAAGACTTTTCGCTTTAGGTTTCATTGATTAAGATAACATTTGCCTTAAATGTAATTTTGGGATCATCACATAAGAGCCTATTTAAGTTCGCATCAACTCTCATAGTTTCAATTTTAAGCCAAAAGAAAATAGTGCCACTATATCCTGACCATCACAAAAAAACAATTTTTCATAACAAAAACAGCCATAAAAACAACAATCACCAACGCTAAATATAGACCATCTCAGTTCCTTTGCACATATATTGTTTAAATACACCACTGCACCCTCTTCCATTCTCAGTCTTCTAACTAGATATCATTTAACTATAGGCATGAACAATATTTATGTATTTTGTACTTCATTTACATTACTATTAATTTGAATATTCATGTTTTTTTATTCGGTACCTATCTATTTTATTTGGCAGTTTCTGTTTAGTTAATATCATCTTACTTGGTCATTGCTCGTTTGTATGTTCCCTTTTGTATACTATTTTCGTATATTTTACTTTATTTTATGATGTATTTTAAAGTGTAAGAATAACACTTTCAGATCTTAGTCATCCAGTATAGTTTCACTGTTTCGTTGACAACAACATTCTATAGGTCAGAACTGAGGGAAAAGTCATGTATTCTTGAAGTGTTACTATTCAAATTTGAATTGTAACACAATGTTACCATGTATTCTCTTCTCCTGTCCTCATTAAATTGAGGCTTTCAGGTGTTGTCTGGGCACTGACGTTTCTTCAGGCTAATCTTTCCTCTTGAGTTGTATTGAAAAGTAATTTAATTTTCTTATGAAACTTGGTGATTTTTTTTTTTTTTGATGTCCAGCTTTTACGTTAACTTTGTTATAAATTTTTTTTTACTGTCAGTATAATTGTTAATTTAACTTTAGATTTAGCTGCTGTTTATAATTTATTGCAGATATGATGATGTGCAAATATATTGCACGAAAAGTTTCTATAATAAAGAACCCTGAAGACTTATTGTCTTATGGATCTCTGATGATGCATTTGTTATTGCCTATATATATATATATATATATATATATATATATATATATATATATATATATATATATATATATATATATATATATATATATATATATACTCTGTATATATGTGTGTGAGTAAATATGTGTATAAATTTGTCACCTATTATTCTTCCCAATATCATATATATATATGTTTTATTTTTCCTCGAAGTCTATTTTAAGAATACGGCTTATGGCGAGCAAGGAGGACAATCTTATGTATATCATTATTTAATACGTTGTCTTTTCAGTCGATTCTTGTCTGTACTAGGCTATCAGAAATAACTGGATAACGGAGAGGCACAGGGTTTTATTGAGAAGTTTAATTGGGGTGATTTTTAATATATATTTCCTGATGAGGTCCATCTTGTTTCAGAAAGAGATATATATATATATATATATAATATTTTATATATATATATATATATATATATATATATATATATATATATATATATATATATATATATATATATATATATATATATATATATATATATATATATATATATATATATATATATATATATATATATATATATATATATATATATATATATATATATATATATATATATATATATATATATATATATATATATATATATATATATATATATATATATATATATATATATATATATATATATATATATATATAAGTATATATATATATATATATATATATATATATATATATATATACATATATATATATATATATATATATATATATATATATATATATATATATATATATATATATATATATATATATATATATATATATATATATATATATATATATATATATATATATATATATATATCATGAAGATCCATTTTATCACACCGTGATTTATATACAATCATGAAATACTTACAAATGTCAAAACTTAAGTTAAAATAACAATTATTATACTGACAGTGGTATAACAAGATAACATAAAAAGCTGAAAAAAAAATATCCCCGATGGGGAATTATCACGTTTCAAGGGGAATTTATGAAGAAGATAAATGCCCAGACAACAACTTGCTCAGAGAGAAATCTCGAAGTCCTGCGACACATTTGACACGCATCCAGCAACTCCAGTCGAAGGTTTGTCTGGGCACTGAGCTTCATCAAGAGTTGTATTGAAAAGTATAATTTTCTTATGTTATTTTTTTGATGTCCAGCTGAGTCTGTCAGTATAATTGTTAATTTAACTTTAGTTTTAGCCAGTTTATAATTTATTGAGACCGGGGAAATTGTACTTAGACTTCGGTCATTAACCCACCTGCCACCATGATAGTTCTTTATATATATATTTGAAACACGCAGCTTTTTTATGACATTTTATCACACCTATATATATATATATATAATCATATAATATAAAGCTATATAACATTTTTATCACACCGTGATTTATATCAAATCCACACTGCCTCAAATCGATCGAGACTCGGCAGTGCCCGTCCATTTATCACTTATAAATTCCCCTTCGGTGATAATTCCCCATCGGGGATATTCTTGAGGCAGCGTGGATTTGATATTAAGCGACATTTGTAGCTTCATGATTTAATCAAAAGTGATTCTAAAATTAAACAACTTGTTCCGTCCTTAAACACCCATACTTCCTCTTCCCATCTCTATTTGTCCTGACTTGCCTTGTTTCCATTTATGTTTACGTTTAGTTTGACGCTGTCACTCCTCTAGGTCGGTCGTCGAACCTTTTGTTCTATTACACTGCTCGCTACTATTTTCATTTTTAGTTTACTGAATTTCTATTACTTTTCAGTCTAATGTAAAGATTTTCTAAATTGTGTTCATCCCCTAATTTTAATGTTGTATATACTTCTTAAATTTGGTAAGAATAATTTTTACCTTTTTAAATTCTTAATTTTTAGTTTTTATAATTTTACAATGAATTTTATGTTTCATTTTAACAGCCCTGATGGTGTAATTAAATGGATAATTAGGAAACGTTGGAATAAAGACAGTTTGTTCATCTGTGTGTGTCCTCTACCCCTTATTGATGGTTATTAATATGGATTGACTCTGATTCCCTTACACTAATTTATATATACATATATATATATATATATATATATATATATATATATATATATATATATATATATATATATATATATATATATATATATTATTTATTTATATATCCCAACGGGTTCACGTTGCCGACCAAACCACAGGAACGATAAAAGGCTATTGCCTCTCATATATACATATACCTGTCGTTTTCAGATATATTTATTAGAGCTGGAATAGACCCATCCTCACCATCGTAGCCAAGTGGGCAATAATTTTTATTGCTTTTTAGGCTGAAATATATATGTAGAGTCTACTGGTCACTTTTACCAGATACATATGTAATTGTAATAGCCACAATGTCCCCTTAACTTCTCGAATTTTCACGCTTTTTGGACACGCTTGTCACTACAAAGCCTGAAGATTCAAGTGCAAGAAATATAAAGCTATTATGATTATCTGGTAGTGGGATACAAACCCAGGTGGACCCGGGTTCGTTTCCCACTACTAGTCATATATGTAATTTTCTAGCATTAATTTTTTTGCACAAACTGTTAGTTCCAAGTAATATAAATTAATAAATAAATAAATAAATATATATATATATTATATATATATATATATAGTATATATATATATATATATATATATATATATATATATATATATATATATATATATATATATATATATATATATATATATATATATATATATATATATATATATATATATATATATATATATATTTATATATATATATATATATATATATATATATATATATATATATATATATATATATATATATATATATATATATATATATATATATATATATATATATATATATATATATATATATATATATATATAAATATACACTACAGGTGTTGAGTTGATTGCAAGGTCTTACCTTCGAAGTTAACATGGCTAACTTTGTGCAAAAATAAATGCTAAGAGAATTATGACTAGTAAATGGAAGGAATCAGGAGAGAAATTTCAGGTCTAAGTTAATTGAATATATTTACATAAATCAGAAGATCAATTACAAAGAGCCGTAAACACTGGGGTCTTGGCACCTCTCAAGTGAAATGATACAAGATTAAATAACGAGAGTGCCACACAATTAATAATGAAACATAAATAAAATCAGCATGAAGGTTTGATTGATGGACTTAGGGGCACCAAATATACAGATGTTTTACAGCGTTTCACACTCACCCCTTCTGTAATGTATGGAGAAAGGAACACTGTCACTGGGATAGCCGAAACACAGTCTAATTATTATATGGGAATGCTGAATGCTCAAGGAGTAATGTCAAGATATGTTTATTAAATTATCAACAAAATTCAGGTTTAGCACAATGCAAAGGGAAAATGAAAGAGAAATAATATAAGAGTAATTGATAAAAGAACGAACACTCTCCACCGCACAGTACCTTTATTCCTTAAGCATAGCTCCTTGGTTGCAGAATAAAATGGCCCTCAGACGAGTGGGACCTTCGGCATGTGGCACAAAAAGATCAAGACAGCTCAGAGGTCATGCCATCAACGTGTCACAGGGACAGTCCTCTGTCTGCTTCTCCCTGCTGACATCGGTGTCAGGTTTTACTATGACCTCACTTCCTTGGTGGTGTTCATAGCCCCAAGAAATTCAGGTGTCCTGGCTGAGGAGGGCGATACCTGTTTAATCATGCTGTAGGCTATGCGTGTGGTCACCATGAAGGAGACGGTTTCTGTGTGGGAAAAGAGTCTTCGGCCAGTGAAAGTCATAAAACAGATTGATTTAAGTGCTCTGAAGAGGTTTAGTGAGGGAAAGTACTGACCCTGATTCATTTAATGGACAAAACTTAATTTACACGAAGCCACTCCTTAAATGCTCCCTGTTTCTCTGTGCTGTTTCTGTAAAAATTAGCATAGAGGACTGTGAAGAAGTGAATACTTCTAGCAGTTCCCCCTCAAGGTAGACATAGTACACCTCTTTTGGGTGTGAATGTCTGCAAATCAACCCGAAAATGCTTACTATTTACTGTTTTCCTCCTTTTAGAGCTTGTTAGACTAAACTTAGACTAAAATACCAAGGTGACTGCAGTTAAGTGATTTGGTTTAACTTTAGCATGCATTAGTTAGTTGGGAAACACCTGTAATAATTTAATTTTACTTTGTGTAATTTTGATATGAAATTGATTGAAACTGGTTGTTAATATACTATGCAAACTATTCACTAGCAATACTTTAAGGTACGATAAATGTAAGGTTGGATGCATGTAGGTTAGGACGGGGTTCTGCCTCTTAGGGTAGAGACTAGTCTTAGCTAAAATAAAGCACAATTCCATACAAATCTAAAAGCCTTTATACATTCGTGTGAATACTCATTTGGTGAGTGTCATGGTACCTTGCTGAGGTGGTGGTACTGTGCCCGGTGTGGCACTAGTGTCATGAAGGCCTAGTGGCTCTGTTATATATAATTTAAATTTGCCATGCAAGTAATTGCACTAAAGGAAAGTCAAAGACTTGAAGTGGCAGAAGGTCTAGCAGTTGGCACTCTGCATTGGTCAGAGTGTGATATTTAGTCGAGAGCTAGTCACGTAAACAGTTAGTTGTTAGAAGGCTTAAATATAAATTACAAATGATTAAAGTTAGAAGAGAAAAGTATGTTACACATTGACAGAGAGTGAGAGTAAAGAAGTAACATAGCATCCTACTGTGGTTGGCTGCCAAGATACTCAATTAAAGTGGGGCACTGTGCTAGATTGTCATTAGTGCCAGGAGAACTCAGTGGCTCCCTCAGGCTACCTGGATGTTCTAAGCCTCTGACCTTTCTTCCTTGATCCACTTTTAGGTTAATTGTTTGATGTTGTAGGAGGAATCAGTGAAACCGAGCCCAAGGAAGGCTTTGGAGTGCCACCTGCTCTGGCTGCTGCGTGCAGCTGAAGCAGGGACAGTGCCAACAATTTCTGCCATCCCCCATCACAGATCCTTGATGTATGCAACCAGCTGAGATATGGAAGAATTTTCCATCAGAATCTTATCTTCAGAGGACTGGTAAAGAGAGGAATAAGTCTTTGGTGGAATGAGAGGCTTGCAGGTTATGATGACCAACTCAGGCACGGGTTGTGAGGCTACAGTAGAGGGTGAACTTCTGCTGTGGCCAGGAGAATCCAGAGGGGATCCTTGTAAACTTTGGGTTAGCTCTCTTACTGACACTGGTAGCTGGGCCAAGCTGGGAGAAGAGAGGTGATCCGGTCTGGGATGTCCTGAAGGAAGATCTATGGCGTGCTCTGGCACTGGCACTAAGGCAGGACCAGGGACAGGAATTAAACTTGGAATTGGCTCAACATTCGGGACAGATGGAACGTGGCACTGCTCAGGGTGCCCAAGTGGCACTGGCAGGGAATTTGAGGTAATTTTGGGATCTCCTGAAGGGATATCTATGTGGTGTGCTCTGGTACTGGCACTAAGGCTGGACCTGGCACATGAATTAAATTTAGTAATGGCTCAGTGTTCAGGACAGATGGAGCATGGTACTATTCAGGTCACTTAGGTGGCACGTGCAGTGTTCTAAGGCAGGTCCCTGAGGACGATTTGTGCCTAATGAAGACTGTGAAGGGTTAGGACTGCTGGGTTGTCTTGAGTTAGGTGGGGACAGAGAGTCCTGCCCCAGGATGAGACCATAGCCTTCAGGGAGGTAACTGGCTACTACAAGTGTGCAGATCTTGGTTCTGTGGGCCTGGTGACCTCAGCCAAATTGTATGGAGAATCAATTTGACATTATTCTTGCTTCCTATGGTGATGCAGTTGTCTCTCAATTTTATTCCCATAGGTGACCTTGTCTTCCTATCAGGGAGATTTGTGTGCCAGAGTCTTCAAATGCCTTGACCTGGCATGTTGGGTAGTTACCTCGAGGAGGCCACAAATATAGGACCCTTGGCTGGAGGGCTTAATGATGGATGATTAGTAACAACTGGGGCAATGGCGGGTGTAGCTGCTTTGTTAGGGCAATCCTTCCAGAGGACGGAGTGCTCATGACCTTGGAGGCAATACAATAGATTTTGCTGAAATCCTTTAGCTGGGTAAGACTGATGATGTTGCTTGGGTTGATCAGGGGGACGCATTGCAGTGGCCCTCCCTTTAGATTTGCACTGGGATTCCAAGTGCCCCTTCCTTTTGCAATAAGTGCATATAGGAGTGTAGAAAAGGCTCCATTCTTTGGTTGGGCTGGCACTGAGGTGTGACTAGGAGTTATCTTTTGATTCAGGGAACTGGTGGAAGGATGATAGGTTTCCCAATCTTCTGCTAGGCTGCAGCATTCAGCGGGTGTCTGGGGATGTTTCTCACATAGGAAGGTGGCTAGAGAACTTGGAGCATAATGAAAGAAATCCTCCAGCTGCATGCGCACTAGCAGTTCTTAAACGTTGCGATGTCGAGGGCTTCCAGCCAATACTTGACAGCTCAAGTCTTATCACATGCTCAATCTGTCCATGTTTGACCTGCTTCCTTTGGTTGGCTGTGCCAACAATGTCTCCAATGTTCAGGAGTGATTTTGTAGCCTTTGATGACTGCCTTTCTGACCTCTTCAAGGTCACCCTGATCACTAGCATCTAAGGAGCGAAAAACAGCCAGGCCCTTTCCACCGATGTGTTTTCTAAGGAGCAGGGAGATCTCTGCTTCTGTAGGAGAGAAGTTCCTGTAGATGTGTTCCATTTGGTCTAACCAAACTTCTGGCTCATCTTCATTTCACTGCAGGATCACCGAGGTGATACTCAGGAGGTTGGAATAAGTCATGGAAGGTGGTGGAGTAGCTGGCTGTGATTAGGCCAAGGCTGGTGCATTAGCATGCCGAGCTTGTTCCAGTTGGATCTTCTTGTCCTTCAGAGTTAGCTCATGCTGCCTCTGTTTCTTCTCCTTTGTTTCTCTCTCCATCCTCTCTTCTTCTCTCTGCTTCCTTCCTCTCTACTTCTTTCAACTTTCTCTCCCTCTCCTCCTTTGCTTCTTTTCTTTTCTTTTTCTGCTCTCTGCTTTTTGTCCCTCTGGAGTAGGGCATCTAGCTGTTCCTGTACCCTTTGGCGAGCTCTCTTCCCATGAAACCTGCCTCCTTCCCCTTATCCATGAAGGCTTTGAAATTTTCCACTATGGTGCTGGTGGGTTTGGGCATGTTGAACTGGTCTTGGGACGGAGCAAGCGAGGTGTGGATTAGGGGGGTTGTTAGCCATGCAAGCAGTTGCACAGAATGGAAATGGCACTCTGCTTGGCAGAATGTGATTATGCAATGGTGTGGACCAATGGGCAGCACCACTAGTAAATGAAAGAGTACTTGTGGTAGGCTACTCAGAAACTGGAGTGCCCCTTTTGTGAGGTGGTACTGTTACTGAGGTGAAATCGTTCCAGAGAATTAGTATGGGGTTCTGCAGGGTGGAAATAGATGGCACTTGGCTGGATGCTAATTGCAGTAATTTGGTGGAGGGCCTATGAATACTGTGCAGTGCTCCCTAGTAAAAGGGGTGGCACTGGGAACGTTCCTTGGAGCCAGTAGGTGTCACTCAAGGCCCAAATGAGGTTACCTGAAAATGCAAGTAAGGTGAAGGACACACTGTTGGCACTTGGTACCGAGGGGAACAGGAGCAGATTGTGTTATAATAAACATTAGTGATGCTGACACTTAAGGTGCCAGGGGTCTGGAGTGCCAGGTACATGGCATTCATGGTGTGGATAGGCGTGGAAACCTGTCACAAAATTGGCTAGAAGCACAAAATCAGCAGCACTCAATGTGCAGTGAAACCACTTGGCCAGTTATGCAACAGCACACTGGTGAGAATACTCAAAGGGTTAATTTGTGATAACACGACCCAAGTTACATAAATGCTGTAGACTTGGAGCAGCACGCAATGTGCGGTGAGATCAAGAGGTAAGTTAGGTGGAGTACAAGAAAGTTTTTTGCGATAACAGGTACTTAACGTAGACAGCAATGTGCAAGATAACGATCTCTCATTTGCCGAGTGCAAAGGTTATGGGTTCCAAAAAATGGAATTCAGTATATGTGGTTCTGAAGAATGTAAATGAGACACTGGGACAATGGTACACTGGTGTGAGCGAGTTCAGTGACTGGTTTTGTGGCACTTAGGAGTGCAGGCTTGTTCTGGAGAATCGAGTAAAATTGCGCTCTTGATGTCAAATATTTGAAGAGATTGGCCGTGGATGGTACTACGGAAATAAAAAGGGTGTGAACATTGTATTTAATGAAGTATAAGAGTGAATGAGATTGCGAGAATCCCGTAGTTATTGTTAGCAGACCAGACTTCCCATATTGATTGCTTATACTTGTAAATTAGGTTTGTATTGTCAAAGCAAGTGGTAAAGTGATTGTTTGTAAATACAATAATTACAATATAAAGTGTTTATACTGGTAATGTTACAAGTAAGTTAATGTTTAAAGTCTTATATCAGACACACTGAAGGTATCATGAATGAATGATTACACTTGTTAAATAGTGGATTCTTATTCAAGAATTTCCACGGTCAGCAAACAGTTACAATACTATCATAAATTACTGATAGTTATGTAAGAAAATGGCTTGCATATGAAGGAAAAGAAGTTAAAATGTCTGTGTACAATAGTACGGTGATCATTTGTGTGAGAACAGAACAAGCTAAAACCGTGGGATTGCTGATGACAGCTGACAGGTACACGAGAAGTCAGTAGGTGCGTCTCGTGCTCCCACTATCAAAACAAACATGAACTTTTCTCTGTTTACGTGTTACAAAATGAACTATGCCTCTGTTTGCTTGAATGAATTTATGCACGAGCATATGCAAACTTACTAACATTTAAAATATAAAAATTATAATTTGCAGTGACTAGGATATTCAAAATTTTACCTTAATTTTCCTACAAGCAAAGTTAGATTTCAATGCAAACGTTATGGTGGTGGCAGGGCCTCTGCGCACCACTCTGGCTGCCCAAAAATGTTGCATTGGAAACGGAGTAGTTGCCAGATACGACCTTCCTAGCTGAGCGGTTTCGAAAATCTCCGTTATAAAAATGGTGGGAAACTTTGCGTTTTTCTCTCGAATTGTCACTGTTCACTTTCTGGCTAAATTCCTGACTAGCTAAGTCATGCAATTTGCCAACTGACTAATCTCCCTAACTGGCAACGCTCTACCTGAGCGGGTTGGATAGAATTCCTACCTTCACCCAGTCGATTTCCATGAATGCATGCAGTATAAATTCTGGAATTTACAATTCCTAGTCACAGATTTACGAATATCAAATGTAAACGAATGCTTAAGTTGTACAACTGCTGTCCAACTGTATGCCCATAGAATGAAAATGGATTTACATTCAGGAATCGATTCAGTCCTGCAACTTTAGCTTAGCATATGCAAGATCTGGCTAATTCGTTGCAATGTTTCGAAAAACTAGAACTTAGGAAGCTGCAAGAAAAGATCTCATTGCAAATGTTGCTATTTGTTACAAGTGTTGATTGGATTTCAAGTTCTAACTTTCGAAGTTAACACATCTACCAGGGAACCAACACTTTGTGCAAGAAATAAATGCTAGGAGAATTATGACTCAAGTAAATGGAAGGACCCAAGATTGAAATTCTAGGTCTAAGTTAACTGACTATATTTACATAAATCAGAAGATTAATTACAAAGAACCGTAAATGCTGGCTCTTGCCATCTCTCAAGTGAAATGTTACGAGATTAAATAACGAGAGTGCCACACAATTAATAATGAGACATAAATAAAATCAGCTTGAAGGTTTGATTGATGGACATAGGGGTACAGAGGATATAGATGTTCTACAGTGTCTCAGACACCCCTTCTGTAATGCATGCAGAAAGGAACATGATCACTGGGTGAGCCGAAACAGTTTAATTATTACATGGGAATGCTGAAGGCTCAAGATGTAACGTCAAGATATGTTCAGTAATTACCGAAAAAATTCAAGGTCTAGCACAATGTAAGGGGAAAATGAAAAAGAAATTGTATAAGAGTAATAGATAATTGACTGAACTGTCTCCACTGCACATTACCTTTATTCCTTAAGCAAAGCTCCTTGGTTGCAGAATAAAATGACTCTCAGACAAGTGGGACCTTCTGTATGTGGCACCTTAAGGTAGCACTCGTGGGGGTAAGGTGATCGGCCAGGCAAAGAGATCGAGTGAGAGCTCGAAGGTCACGCCAACAGTATGTTACAGGGACTGTACTCAGTCTGCTTCTCCCTGCTAACACTGGTGTCAGCTTTAGACCTCACTTCCTTGCCGGTGTTCATAGCCCCAAGAAATTCAGGTGTCCTGGCTGAGGAGGGCGATTCCTGTTTAATCATGCTGTAGGCTATCCGTGTGGGCACCACGAAGGAGACGGTTTCTGTGTAGGAAAAGTCTTCGGCCAAATGAAAGTCATAAAATAGATTAAGTTAAACACTTTGGAGAGGTTTAGTGTGGGAAAGTACTGACCCTGGCTCATTTAATGGGCAAAACTTAATTTTACAGGAGCCACTCCTTAAACGCTCCCTGTTTCTCTGTGTGTTTCTCTATAAATTAGCATAGAGGGCTGCGAAGAAGTGAATACGTCTAGCAGTACGTATAACTTCATTAAGAATGTTCTTATTTATGATAATTGTATCTTCAAATTTTACTCGTACTGATTTACGCCTGAATCACGATAAGTAACTCTGATAGAAGCCAGGTTAGAGATTACTGCTGTATCTCCTCTTTAACGACACACACACACACACACTCACACACACACGCACACACACACACACACAAACATATATATATATATATATATATATATATATATATATATATATATATATATATATATATATATATATATATATATATATATATATATATATATATATATATATATATATATATATATATATATATATATCCTGATCACTACAATATCTGTTTTCTAGTCACAATCGCAATCTGTGTCCCCATACGGCTCACTTCGTCCCAGAAGTTTCGGTCAGTTACATTTGTTGCAAGAATGGAAAACTGGAAATATCGAATAAAATGGGATATAGGAAATAAGACTAACGACAGATAACTTTTTCTTGCAGAAAAACCACTGCCAAGAAACACACGATCGAAAGCCTCAAAGAAACAAGAACGATACGAAGATTGCGGATCTTTGGACGTCTTCCTAAATTTAGACAGGTCACGCAAGCTCGCTGCTCCAATAACGGCAGCGTTCGAACAAAAGACTATCGGGCTGACGATTCTAAACGATTGCCGTTGATAATAAGTTAATTAGTACCAAGAAAATGACTGAGGGGTACCGAATAGTTCATAATTAAATGGTCATTTTTTAATTTATCGGCAGATTCAGTATCCCTTCCAGTCTCCGTATCTTTATTTGTAGCATTTGTCGTTCGAAGAACGAAGTTAAAAACGTTGGTTATCTTAGTAATGGAACATGTGACCATCATTAGAGGTCGTACTTCATGGGTACATGACCCTAGAACATCCATCGAGCAAATCGTGGGGCAAAGAACCTCCCTGCCAAAATAACTTGCTGACGAACGGATGGGTAGCAACTTTGATTGCATCCCACAAACGGGAATAAAGCGAATAGTAAAACAATAATCAAAATACCTTGAAAGTTGTCTAAATATCAGTAGCAATCGGTAAATTTCAATACAACAGGCAATAATGTGACTGTCTCAAAATGGAGTGATTTGGCTTGCAACAGCTTGAAATCTTCAATAGAATCACGTAAAATGAAATCATAGTTATCTGAAACACTTTTCATTTTTGGAAATATGGCCTTTTATTCTCTTTTTAGGAAAGCTTTAGATCAAAGTTTGATATTCTCTTAAGGTCAGTTTGGACGCCAGCTTCACTGCCGACTTTTGTTTTTACTGCTTTTCTGGAAATGTGAAAAAAAAAAAAAATGTACTGGCTGTACAATGGGCCATTTTGGATTTGTTGCCCGAAAGTGATGCATGACTGGAATATGATGGAAAGAAAAAAAAATTGTGCATAAATCATAATCTATTGAGACATATCCCTAGTGATTCCTTACGAATTTTGTCATTTATATGACCACGAAAATATGTCATAATTATTTTGAGTCAGATACCAAGGGCAAAGGTAATCATTAGACATTTGTCTCTTATTACTTTTGGCAAGAAATACATAAAATATTACGATTTCACGAATTAGAGTGTCAATTATTATTTAAGCCCTATTGTTCATTTTTTGGAAGATGAATAATAATTATAACCAAAAAAACGAAAAGGGTTTGTTTAATTCACTAAATTCGCTTGTACAGCGGAGGATCAATAAGCTTCTGCAAGACAGAGAACAACATCTGAGAGGCTACAAAGAAGGCCTCCTTTCCTCGAAGCAAAACCAAAACATTATTTGCTTCTCCGAACAGGAAACCCGATACAGTTCTTAGGGGCGGCCACGCCTTTCATGGCGCTCTTTAGAAAAAGCTCGTGCGGAAGCAGAAACTTGCTTTTCCCTCTCGGATATTCTGGTATGTTATTAAATGCTGCGCTTTCGAGGTAAGATTTCAATGAACAAAGTTAATGGCTTTATCATGAGTGCTTTATTTATGGATGTCTAAATCGCACATGTCCATATAATAAAACACACACACGCACACACACGCATATATATATATATATATATATATATATATATATATATATATATATATATATATATATATATATATATATATATATATATATGTGTGTGTGTGTGTGTGTGTGTGTGTGTGTGTGAGTGTGTATTATTAACAATAATAGTATTTGGAATTTAATTCTCTGTCATGGATTTATTCCATAAAAGAAACAAAAATATGAACGAATTACATTTAAAATCATACACTTATCTAAAAATTTAAAGAGAATTATTGATGAGTAAAAACGAAGAAGATAAATACTTCCATTTGCTGAATATATTTCAAGGGTACAGAAGAGTTAGTGCATAAAAGCCTTAACAATATATTTGCATTTTACTCTGGTAATATTTAGAAAAGTATGCCCTGATTTTATTATAAATTTTGATGACACGCATACAATTTTATCAACGTTCATACAATTGAAATATAATAGTAATATATCCTTTGTTGTATACATTCGTATATACTCGTGCATCTGTGCGTACTCTTATGCTCGTGGTCTCATGATTCGGACATATGCCGTATCGACAAAAGTTCACGGGTCTGTTGACTTAAAATGTAAATTAGAACGAATGAGGAATGCCACGAAGGAAAGTCAAAAGGCCTGGCAAGTTATACATATACACACAATATATATATATATATATATATATATATATATATATATATATATATATATATATATATATATATATATATATATATATATATATATATATATATATATATATATATATAAAAAATAAGAAGGCCCATAAAACACTATTTAAACGTTGAAACCATATATTTCAGGCACTTGTTTCTGTGCCCTGTTCACTGGTAGAATATGGACAGGTGAAAGTTACAATGGTATATATACAAAAACATGAAGGTGTGGCCTTAGGCCCGATGTTAAGGAGGTGGCGTTTCTTAAGAAGGAGGAGATTGACCAAATTCCTAGTGGTTTTTGGCCTCATTAGCTCCCGTTTGGCGATGGATCTGGCGGTCGCGTTTCTTGGGTCATCTTCTTCAAAAGGGGTCCGAGGATTAAGGTGTTAATGGCGTCCGATTTCCAATGTCCTCCTGACAGGTTCATATTGTTGGTTTGATTGATGATAGCAGATTCCAGCGTCTTTCTTTTGTACGACAGCTACTCTTGAAAACCAACTCCGCCCCACTCCAGTTAATGACATGCCCTGTATTTCTAATATGTAGGAAAATTCCGAACTCTCCGAAGCGTAACGTACTGATCTTTTGTGCTCTGTTATTCTTTGCGAGAGCGATCTACCTGTCTCGCCTACATAGATGTCATGACAATTACTACACGGTATCTTGTAAACTCCGGCTTCTTCCCTTTGTTATTTAAGTATACGTTAACGGCGAACTCCCGATGGATTTGGGATAATGGAAAATGAAAGGATTATTAGAACTGAGTTGCTCGGTGGCCTTTTTGGATGTTTTCATCATATGGAAGTTTTATTTTGTTGTTGAAATCTATTTGTCTGTTGTGAGTGGGACCTCTGTAGTATATTTTATTTGCTTTATTAATAGCCCTCTCGATAATGTGTGGTGGATAGAGCAGTTGCGTTAGGTGTTGGCGGATCGTGTTAAATTCTTGATCCAGGTACTCATTTGAACATATCCTAAGTCCTCTGAGGAATAGGTTGCACCCTACCATGATTTTTACGGAGACGTCGTGGTAGCTTAAGAAATGAATGTAGGAGACAGCGAAGGTGGGTTTTCTATATACTGTAAATGCATACCTGTTCTGTTTTCTTATGATCAGTACATCTAGGAACGGCAGTTTCCGTCCTTTTCCCATTCTGTTTTAAATTTTATGGTCGGAACTAGCGAATTTAGCCTATTAAAAAATTCATTAAAGTCCCCCCAGCTATTGTCCCAGAAAGTAAAGATATCATCTACGTATCTAAGCCAGATCATATTATGGGGTTTGATAGACGACAAAAGTTCTGTTTCGAAATATTCCATGTACAAGTTTGCTAGAAGGGGTGATAGGGGACTTCCCATGCTACAGCCAAATTTTTGTTTGTAAAAATTACCATTGAAAGAAAACACGTTGTTAGTTACACAGAGGTTGATAAGTTTTAAAGTTTTATCTATGCCAAGAGGAAAATGGTCTTCATATGGTTGTAACTTCCTCTCTAAGAAAAACAACACGTCGGCAATCGGGACTTTAGTAAATAATGAATCGACATCTAGACTGAGCAGTTTGATGTTGTTTGAGGGGATGTTTAAACTATTAATTTTTTGTATGAAATCTTCTGCATGTTCGACGTGGGAGGATGAAAAGGTTCCTAGAAAGGGTGATAACAAATCTGCGAGCCATTTTGATAATTTGTACATGAAAGAGCCCCTGCTAGATATTATGGGGCGTAAAGGAATCCCATCTTTATGTGTTTTCGGAGGGCGTAAAAATAGGGGAGAGAGGGGTTGATTACCTTGAATGTCTCTAGTAATTCTATGTCTTTTTATTGCCCCTATGGTTCTAGCTGATTTGTTAAGCTGAGCAGCAATATTTGTTGTGGGATCTTTCGTTAATTTGTCGTAGGTCTCCGCATCGTTTAGAAGTTCTTGAACTTTATTGATGTATGTCTCCTTGCCTAACAGAACTATTTTCCGTCTTTGTCAGATTTTGTGATGATGATATCCCCTTTTTCTTAAGCTAACTAATGCATTTTGGAATCTTTTCGGGAGCGAATTTTTTGTTGTTATTTTGCTCCAAGACATTTAGCAAAATGCCTTTGAGACATGCCTCTTTCTTGTCATAGTTGTTTTTTTGCAAAATGTTTATCAAAAGCAACTAGAAATTAAGATTACTCTCAGGACCAGGTTTTAGAGCGAATGAAACTCCAAGATTTAAAACGGTCTGTTCTTCTGCAGTGAGGGGATGGTTAGAGAGATTCAGCACATTATTGGGAAGGCCAAGATTATTCCATACGCTGTTCCTAATCAGTCTTTAATTTGTAGCACAAATTTCTGGAGTGGACTCACTGTTTTCAATAGCACCTGATAGCACAAAATATGAAAGATATCTGTACATACCATCATCCCTGCACATGAGGCGAAGTGACGTGGCTAGGTCACTTATTTTTCTTCTAATCACATAGATGTCTTGGTGTGTGGCTTGTATTCTGTCTTGGAGGAATGTGGGATGGAGTCCGCAATGGGTCTGACGCCGATGTCCAACGCAAGAAACCGTACATTTTGGGAGAAACTTGTTCCTGTAGGCATTCTTGTAGAAAATTTCTCTGATTCTTCCTCTTGTGTAACCCATGTACTAGCCGTTCGTACCGTCTGAAGATGTGCTTGACAGCTGGGTTGAAGGAAAACTGGCGTAAACTGTGATGTTCCATAATGGGCAAAAATGAATGTCTTTTCCTGTAATACTACAGTGTAATATGAAAATAAGAAGGCCCATAAAACACTATTTAAACGTTGAAACCATATATTTCGGGCACTTGTTTCTGTGCCCTGTTCACTGGTAGAATATGGACAGGTGGAAAGTTACAATGGTATATATACAAAACATGAAGGTGTGGCCTTAGGCCTCCGATGTTAAGGAGGTGGCGTTTCTTAAGAAGGAGGAGATTGACCAAATTCCCTAGTGGTTTTTGGCCTCATTAGCTCCCGTTTGGCGATGGATCTGGCGGTCGCGTTTCTTGGGTCATCTTCTTCAAAAGGGGTCCGAGGATTAAGGTGTCAATGGTGTCCGATTTCCAATGTCCTCCTGACAGGTTCATATTGTTGGTTTGATTGATGATAGCAGATTCCAGCGTCTTTCTCTTTTGTACGGACAGCTACTCTTGAAAACCAACTCCGCCCCACTCCAGTTAATGACATGCCCTGTATTTCTAATATGTAGGAAAATTCCCGAACTCTCCGGAGCGTAACGTACTGATCTTTTGTGCTCTGTTATTCTTTAAGCGAGCGATCTACCTATATCGCCTACATAGATGTCATGACAATTACTACACGGTATCTTGTAAACTCCGGCTTCTTCCCTTTTGTTATTTAAGTATACGTTAACGAGCGAACTCGATGGATTTGGGATAATGGAAAATGAAGGGATTATTAGAACTGAGTTGCTCGGTGGCCTTTTGGATGTTTTCATCGTATGGAAGTTTTATTTTGTTGTTGAAATCTATTTGTCTGTTGTGAGTGGGACCTCTGTAGTATATTTTATTTGCTTTATTAATAGCCCTCTCGATAATGTGTGGTGGATAGAGCAGTTGCGTTAGGTGTTGAAGCGGATCATGTTAAATTCTTGATCCAGGTACTTATTTGAACATATCCTAAGTCCTCTGAGGAATAGGTTGCACCTACCATGATTTTACGGAGACGTCGTGGTAGCTAAGAAATGAATGTAGGAGACAGCGAAGGTGGGTTTTCTATATACTGTAAATGCATACCTGTTCTGTTTTCTTATGATCAGTACATCTAGGAACGGCAGTTTTCCGTCCTTTTCCCATTCTATCTAGCAGGGCTCTTTTTCATGTACAAATTATCAAAATGGCTCGTTTTGTTATCACCATTTCTAGAACCTTTTCATCCTCCCACGTCAAACATGCAGAAGATTTCATACAAAAATTTAATAGTTTAAACATCCCCTCAAACAACATCAAACTGCTCAGTCTAGACGTCGATTCATTATTTACAAAAGTCCTGATTGCCGACGTGTTGTTTTTTTCTTAGAGAGGAAGTTACAACCATATGAAGACCATTTTCCTCTTGGCATAGATAAAACTTTAAAACTTATCAACCTCTGTGTAACTAACAACGTGTTTTTTCTTTCAATGGTAATTTTACAAACAAAAATTTGGTTGTAGCATGGAAGTCCCCTATCACCCCTTCTAGCAAACTTGTACATGGAATATTTCAAAACAGAACTTTTGTTGTCTATCAAACCCCGTAATATGATCTGGTTTAGATACGCAGATGATATCTTTACTTTCTGGGACAATAGCTGGGGGGGACTTTAATGAATTTTTAATAGGCTTAATTCGCTAGTTCCGACCATAAAATTTAAAACGGAATGGGAAAAGGACGGAAAACTGCCGTTCCTAGATGTACTGATCATAAGAAAACAGAACAGATATGCATTTACAGTATATAGAAAACCCACCTTCGCTGTCTCCTACATTTCATTTCTTAAGCTACCACGACGTCTCCGTAAAAATCATGGTAGGGTGCAACCTATTCCTCAGAGACTTAGGATATGTTCAAATGAGTACCTGGATCAAGAATTTAACACGATCCGCCAACACCTAACGCAACTGCTCTATCCACCACACATTATCGAGAGGGCTATTAATAAAGCAAATAAAATATACTACAGAGGTCCCACTCACAACAGACAAATAGATTTCAACAACAAAATAAAACTTCCATACGATGAAAACATCCAAAAGGCCACTGAGCAACTCAGTTCTAATAATCCCTTCATTTTCCATTATCCCAAATCCATCGGAGTTCGCTCGTTAACGTATACTTAAATAACAAAAGGGAAGAAGCCGGAGTTTACAAGACACCGTGTAGTAATTGTCATGACATCTATGTAGGCGAGACAGGTAGATCGCTCGCAAAGAATAACAGAGCACAAAAGATCAGTACGTTACGCTTCGGAGAGTTCGTGAATTTTCCTACATATTAGAAATACAGGGCATGTCATTAACTGGAGTGGGGCGGAGTTGGTTTTCAAGAGTAGCTGTCCGTACAAAAGAAAGACGCTGGAATCTGCTATCATCAATCAAACCAACAATATGAACCTGTCAGGAGGACATTGGAAATCGGACGCCATTGACACCTTAATCCTCGGACCCCTTTTTGAAGAAGATGACCCAAGAAACGCGACCGCCAGATCCATCGCCAAACGGAGCTAATGAGGCCAAAAACCACTAGGGAATTTGGTCAATCTCCTCCTTCTTAAGAAACGCCACCTCCTTAACATCGGAGGCCTAAGGCCACACCTTCATGTTTTTGTATATATACCATTGTAACTTTCCACCTGTCCATATTCTACCAGTGAACAGGGGCACAGAAACAAGTGCCCGAAATATATGGTTTCAACGTTTAAATAGTGTTTTATGGGCCTTCTTATTTTCATATTACACTGTAGTATTACAGGAAAAACATTCTTATATATATATATACACACACATTCATACAAACTGTTGAATTAATAATTACTTCCACGCCTATTCATGGTTGAAGGTTCCTTGAATTATTTTCTTTATTTCCTGATTTCGACAGCAGAGAAGCAACAGACAGTGGTTTTAAAACCAAATATAATTTTAGCCCAATTGTTAAAACACTTGAACGAAAAAAGAAATTCATTCGGTAAAACAAAGATTAATTGAATTGAGGCAACCATAAGAAATTTGTCTTCTGTAATATTAATAATTTGCTATTTTAACTTTTTCCACAACAACCCTTTGCCAAAGAAAATATGAAATCATTTGCACACAAAACCAGTGGTTCCTATTTCATACATATTCAGGGAAATATATATATATATATATATATATATATATATATATATATATATATATATATATATATATATATATATTATATATATATATATATATATATATATATATATATATATATATATATATATATATATATATATATATATATATATATATATATATATATATATATATATATATATATATATATATATATATATATATATATGCTATGACCAACCAACCAGCTGTAAGTCATTCTAAATGACAACTGATAAACTCTCTCTCTCTCTCTCTCTCTCTGACTTCTTTAAAGCTCTCTTCTACTCCTAATATCCTCTATTCTCTCTTCCTCCCCATCTCACTGTTTTCCTTTCCTGTTAAGATAATTGCTTGAATTACGTTGCCCAGGATTTTTGACATTTTATATTACACCCCTTCTCAAACCCTATTCCTGTTGGGTCAGAACACTATGGATTAGTCACAATTATCTGTCATTTTCGGTTATTTTTACATGTCACCCCCTTCCCACTCCCATCCCATTTGGTGCCAGTGATGTCTTACCTCCACAGTATTCTTTTCCAGATAGTAAGTCATATGCATACCGAAATGAGGTATGATAAATTTGTAGAGTTTATTTAGTTACTAAGTCTATAGGCAGAACCAGCCTCGTTTCAGGGAAGCCCTTCCCACCCCCACCCCTCTGGTGCCCTTTGGTGCTAGTGAAGTCTTATCCTGACACTATTCTCTGGTAGACATCAAACTCTCTGGTAGACATGAAAGGCGCCTCACACTGAGGGACCTAGGGCAACCTTGAACGAATTGTAAGGTCTGTAAGGTAAGGTCTGTAAAGTCAGATAGTAAGTCACGTGTATACCAAGTGTGGTTGAAATTGCTCAACGCATTTCAGAGTTATGCTGGAACATATATACACACACATTACATACATACATCCATTATATATATATATATATATATATATATATATATATATATATATATATATATATATATATATATATATATATATATATATATATATATATATATGATATATACTATATATATATATATATATATATATATATATATATATATATATATATATAATAAATTATATATATATATATATATATATATATATATATATATATATATATATATATATATATATATATATATATGCAACAAATGAAACTTTACATCCGCAACATAACAGAGAGAGAAATAAAATTAATTTCAATTGTTTTAATTACTAAAACTGTGAGTTCATTTGCCCCTTCATAAACTCACTCCCTCATTTCCAGAATGGTTGAGCCTTAATCCTTCTCTCTTTTCAAATGACTGCCTAAGGCCTTGTTTCCTGGTGGCCTTCAAAGATGCCTTCTTGAAGACATCAGACAATAGGCAAGGGAGGAGCCATAAAAAGAGAAAGTTGCCACTGCACTGCCCGGGCACATGATAAACAGTCCTGGAGTTCTGACTGAATATCATGTGCTTGATGTAGAAAATGTGACGAAGATTGACCTTTTGAGCCATCTATCTGAATGTCCAGGCATAATCCCCAAGGTTATTAATAGACGGTGCAACCGCAGTCGTGAGAGAGAAGCGCTCTGAACTCCACCAAAAACAGATGTCCTTACCTTTGCCTGCCCCTTGAACCCTCCATGTGTTCTACTCCGAGGTTCAAAGCAATATACTTTTGTGGTGGCTTCCCCCTATCCATCCTCCAGCGTCTGCGCCCTTTTGAATGAGGACGTTGTTATCTTGACAAAGGTAACATATCAGAATAAGGGTTCTTAGTCAGTCACAATTGCTGTCATTTCTCTGTCTGATTTATTTTCTGTTTCCATTGCATGATCACCTTCAGTAATTTGTGTTGGGGCATCAAGTGTTAACGTAATTATGCATTTAGAGTTGAACTGAGTTATTTGGCAACATTTTTGCATTCACTCAGTTCCCTTTGAGCATCTTATTGTTCTTGCAAGTAACTGTGTTGCATATATTACAGATAGGCCTCAGCTGTAGAACCACTTGGCTCTATCCCATGTGCAGTGGCCATATGCCACCCCTTCTACCACCTCTGCGATGTTTCCTGCTATGAAGGCATCATCAGCAAAGAATATTTATCCTGCATATGATTCATTCATTTAGCAGGCCCTTATCACCTGCTCAGTAATTCATCACTCTTCTGATCTGTGTTTATTATGTAAATATAATTATTTAAGAGAATCCTTGATTTACATAATCTTACCTCACATGAAGAAGGCCTTTTACCACAGTATTTCCCTTGCTTTGTTTGTCTACAAAGAGTTGCCTAATACTGAGTCAGATGTGTAATGAATGCAGTAGATTTTTGATAATGTAAAGAACTCCTGCGTTCATCCGTTGCCCAGAATCAAGTATCAAGGGTACATTCATAGCATATATGTATATATATATATATATATATATATATATATATATATATATATATATATATATATATATATATATATATATATATATATATATATATATATATATATATATATATATATATATATATATATATATATATATATATATATATATATATATATATATATATATATATATATATATATATATACATATATATATAATCAGTAAGCAAAACGTCCTTTAATATCTAATTCGCTCTACCTCGGAAATAATATATTTGCTGGCCGCGTGGGTTAAAATGCATCCACTGTAGTCCTGAGTTCTTGTCTTCACTGGTTCGAGACGACGAGACGACGAACTATTATCGACTAAAAAAATCCCGTTCGGTAACATATGTGAAAATATATTATCTCCGAGGTAGAGCGAATTAGATATTAAAGGACGTTTGTATATATATATATATATATATATATATATATATATATATATATATATATATATATATATATATATATATATATATATATATATATATATATATATATATATATATATATATATATATATATATATATATATATATATATATATATATATATATATATATATATAATAAATAGAGAGAAATGTGAGGCTATTGAGCAAAAATGGTATATTAAATAAGGTGTAAATGATGTTTAATGTCTTACAACACAGGGGAGGAACAGATTAGAATACGTGAGCTGGGGAGCGTCTTTGTTTAAAATCTGATACATCGCAAGTGTTAGTTATCTCTGTATGGCTGCACATTATCTTTATGGATGAAAATGGATAGGAGATGTAGGGATAAAGTTTGGTATGAGGAAATAGATTCGGAATGAGGTGTGGAATGGTTAATATTTGCAGGCGTGTGATAGTTAAGCGAAACTGACGAAAACTGTACAGAGGTTTGAAAGTGTTTGCAAGAGGAGAGGGATGACAGCAAATATGATAAAATTAAGGTTACAAGGGCAAACAAAACCAGGAATATGGAGCAATGTGTGCTAATACTGATGGTCGAATAATGAAATTGGTTAAGTTCTATTTATAATAAGGAGAAAATATATTGTTTGAAACTCTTTGAGATGAATTGTGCTGGAGGCATTTGCAGAATTAGAAGAATTGATAGGGCAAGGGCTGTTTAGATACGAAGCCGTAAAAAAGTTAGCATAGGTGAGAGGATGAATCAGGGTATTTAAGATGGATTGGCTATGTTAAAAAAATGGATGATGTTATGTTGGGGAAGAGATTATAATTCAGAAACGTTAGGGGGATCGAAAGGGGTAAGGCTCTAACAAGGGTTGGAGGTACGGTGTTGGTGAGGTCTTGGAAAGGAATAATCTTAATTACTAAAATTAACGAGAGAGCTTTCTTTATAAAAGAACTTATTTTTCTTCTTGGTAATAAACGAACAGCATTACAAGTTGCTATTCGTGTTGTTGAAATAAATAAATGGGCAGGGATTTTAAATTGTAGCACCTTATCAAATACTGCAGAAGTCGTGAATAGGTTAGGAAGTCTTATGATTTCCTTTCACAGGAGAGAAGATAGGCATATCAGTAGATTTTACGAGGTTTTACAAACCCAAAGTGAGGGCAGATTTTCAGGAATGATGTTATATTTAGTACTACTGACAAATATGGAGCAGTGAAAGCAATGTTGTCTTGCTGTTTTAGTAAGACAATAATGATGTTTGAAAGAAAACAAATTTATAACCTCAAACACTAGGATAAGCAAACCTAGAGTTAATCACCTCCAGGAGAATAGAACATGATAGTATCAGCTGGGATCCTGTGAATGCAGAAGTGTTGGGAAACCTAAAATCCTACTCAGATAGGAACTAAGCGGGCGGACGTTGAAAATGAGTGAAGCTTTGTGGAGGATAAAACGGAAATTACCAGAGGCCCATTGCGTCACGTGGTGTTGGAGGAGATAATGATAACGATGAAACTCACAGGTAAAATTTCTTTGGGAGTTTGAATTTCTGCCTTCTGCATTCAGAAAAGGGGAGATGGATGCTGTCCCAAATGATAATATGAGAGAGTTTGATAAGAAAGAAGTGAGAATGGTGTAAAGGGAAAATGTTAATGGGAAATATACTTGGGTTAAAAGTACAAACTGACTAGAATATGGATGAAAAGTCTTCACAGTTGAAGGACGAGGTCAGTGTACCATCAAGGAATGCTTATGGTTTGAAATAAATAAGTTGGATTAACATAAACACACATTTACTGTTACAAAATGAAATGGTAGTTCCAAACCAAACGGGGGAGTTATGAAAAGGCTATAAAAGACAATGAATAACACGATGAAAAGCAAAAGCAAAGTGAGAAAGAAAGCTAGTAAATTAATAAAACAAACTATTTGTTACTTTGAATGAGTACCGAGTATTTTCCATAAAAGGGACACAAGAAAAGGATGATTGGTAA
>NC_089764.1:6323723-6326223 GCF_040412425.1 Macrobrachium rosenbergii | reverse complement strand
AACCAGACAATCGAGATCGTCTGGCTCCATGCTCCGTGGATCCTTCTAATGAACAATTGTATGGCTTCAGTGTTTCGCCAGTGGGCGATGCCGCTAGTGTGGACAGGGCCTTAGAGGCCGTAACGTGGGAAGTTGCTGCCTGCCAGTGGGCGCTCACGATTGGTTGACTCATCCGGGTCGCCAGTGGGTGCCACACTTCGCGCCAACGTTGGGAGGAGGAAGGTCTCCTGCGTGATATCAAGACTAGACTTCTACTCCCCGACGTGTAGGGCTTCCAGCGTAGGCGGTGATGGTCAGGGATCATGCTTTTTTTTTTATTCTTGGGCTATGGTCAGTCCCAGCGTGATTAAAAATGGCACCCTCCTGGGCATGACCGGAGATCTGCTTGGAGAAGAGCATGGTAGCCATTCGCCTACCGATGTAAACCGAGGCAGTCTCGGAAGGGTGATTTGTATCGGTAGACCACGTTGGTTTTTCTTCAAGGGATCCTGCTTTTGTAGGGAGGGGGCGGTTATTTCTCATCACCAGACTGCTGGTTTACTTATTCCTGTAGAATATGATAACTTTAATCTTCTTCTCGCGATCGGACGGGCTGTATTCAATTGTGAAGTTAAAACAGGTGTGGGTGTGGAAGGCATGTCCAGGAAAGACAATGTATCGGTTTACATGTTAAAACAAGGATCAAAATCCTTTTTCAATATAATAGTCAGATATGTCTTATAGGGATGCCTGTAAGGATAGATCGCGTCTTTTTCGCAACTCATTCGAGAATTAATCCAGACCTTAGGGTGAATTATTTATTCCAGGAAAATTATCTGTAGTTTTACTAAACGAAATAGAGTAAAAAAAAATAGACGCAATGAAACAAGGAAAAAGCGAGAAAAGCAGCCGCGGAAGAAGTAAATGAGCAGGTCAAAACGCCAACTGGACTGGAAGCCAATATTTTTTCATTTTAAAATCTTATTTTATTATTTTAATAATTATTATTCTTTTACTGTTAATATTTCGATTTTTAGTTTTGCCTCTTTATTTTGACTAAAGCATTAATAATGGGAATGTCTTTCTTTTATACAGTATCGAACATATGTATGTTTGCCTGGTTACATTGGTATATACTGTACGTCGTTCAAGAGGTTAAATCACACCAAAAAGATATCACAGTCTTCCTGGAAGTTGCTAAAATGGAGCTGACAGTGAGTGCAATTATGGCATCCATTAATTTTTCATCTATATTTTCAATGATATATTCCGCTATCAATGCAGTCACTACATCCACATCATATTATACTGAGACTCCTCCCTCTGCCATGCTTAATTTTACCTGCTCGAGCGGAGAGTTGACTTGTTTAAAGTACTAGCTGCTCGCCTTATCTGCTCTGAAGTATTGGACAAGTGCTTTGTCTATATTTTGAATGACAAACACTTCGTTTCTTCTAAACCGTTGTATTTATAGCAGTTTTAGATTTGGTTTCTCTATTCTCAGTTAAAGTAAAGGTTTCACAATCATAGTTTGCGCTACTTTTTTTTTTTGTTCCTACAGAGGAGGAAAATAGTGAGATGCAAAGGATGAGGAGGAAGAAAGGATACAAATTTTACTGTGCTTATCTTTCGTAAGTTGCGTACAGTCTCTGGGAAAATCTTTCATATTCAATTACTCTTCATATACAAAATATAGCTTGGCAATCAGACACTATATCTGAACAGTTTGGCATGTCTGTATAAGCATAGAGATATCTCCCCTTGCATATTAGTTACCTGAATACCTTTTAGCAATATTTCTAATTCATGGCAATGACTGTGTTATTACGATGTAACTTAGGAAGATAAATTCTTTAGCACACCGTCCATCACTGGATATTATAGCGAGAATGGAATTACAGATTTAAAGAGGTTTACTTATTTACCGTTTATATGGGTTACAGGTTTACATCACAAATTTCGTGAGAGCTCTAAATGGGATCCCATTAATTAGTTGAAAGTATAATTTAAGAGAAATTTGAGGACAGTCGATAACAGAATGGAAGAGCACGTTTAGAACCACATTTATAAAATATACGGAAGGCGAGAACCTTACTATGAGAGGTTTCTTCTCTCCATATAACTTTCAGTGATATGCCACAGATTCCTGGGATTTCAAAGTAATACAGAATGTATCAGGTTCTAGGTGAACTAATGTACAGATATCTCTCGTGGACATACTGGACTGGTTCAAATTGGGAAAGGGGAGAAATAAAGGTATACAAATGACATTATATGAACTTTCAAGTACAAATATCGTGGATCGAATTTCTATCACCTACCGCCAGACTGACAAAAAAATTATATATATATATATATATATATACATATATATATATATATATATATATATATATATATATATATATATATATATATATATATATATATATATATATATATATAAGAGATCCTCACGTGAAAATAAAAGAAGAAAGCACCAAAACTGTTTAACTTTATTCCAAAGTCATGTCATGTATTC